>NW_026294595.1:90345867-90570867 GCF_007827085.1 Peromyscus californicus insignis | reverse complement strand
CCAATCTCAGGAAGAAGAAAGAGAATGCCTGTAGGGTGCTTAACTAAAGTAAGTTTGGAGCCCTTGTCTCTCAAGCTACTGTTACTCATGTTTAGTCTTTATGGTGTAACCAATTTGGACAATGACTTAGTCTTGTCTGTGTTTGTGTACCCTAAGTGGACTGGCAAGAGTGATTCCCCTGCACTTAGATCTACATTCTCCTTGGATGGGTATATTTTGCCACCACTGGCAGGTCTGTTTGCTAGAAATACTATACTATAAATTAATACTTCCATGTTGAAAAACTGTTATTCACACATGATAACTCATTTTTAAAGCAGCTATCTCCTTAATGTTGGCAGTGGAATGAAACTGAACACCAAGGAACCGGATCAAAAGCTACTCCTACAGTAAGGCACGCTGCTAATTATATGACTGTCCATTTATGTATTTGTCTTCTCTTCTGAACACTCCCGTCCAGCCGTGTTTCCCCTGTGGCTTCTTATGGTGCTCAACACACATTATTATAAGCTACTATAACACTCTATGTGTTTGTCTCTGATTCACCTAACCCATATGCTCTTGAGAAACAGGTCCGTTTCCCGTGCACGCCCACCCTGACCCGATCAAGGTAGGTTCTCAGAAGAGAGTTGCAGGACCAAGGAAGGAATGTCTAGCCTCCATATGGGACCCATCATATCTCCAATACTCGGTGTTTTGTCTCTGAGGCATCCTTTATCAGAAGACCTGTCAATCGCGTACAGAAGAAAAGCAGAAGGGGTTTGGGAGGTTGGGGACTCTTACTTCAGAAAAGAAGAAATGACAGTGTCTGCCTTGGACTCAAACTGTTTGGATGATGCTTTGGGGTCTTTCTTGCTTCTTGCCCATATGGGCTTCATGCCTCACCACTGCACTGTACTTAACAGAAATTCTTTCACTGGACTTTTTATTGTTTACTTTTTTCCATTTTTGAGATTGTAATTACACTTCTCCCTTCCCTTTCCTGCCCCTAAACCCACCTTGCTCTTTTTCAAACTCATGGACTCTTTTTTCATGAATTGTTATTGTACGCTTGCGTTATATATATATATAACGTAAGCGTACAATAACAAAATAAATATAAATATAGCCTGGTCACTCCATATAATGTTAGTCACATGTGTGTTTTCATGGTTGACCATTTGGTGTTGGATAACCAACTGGTGTATTCCCCTCTGGGGAAAACTACTTCCTTCCCTCCCAACATTCCTCGGTTGCACATAGTTCTTTGTGTAAGGTTGAGGCCTTGGTGGGCTTTTCCCCAACCATTGTTTTAAAATACTTTAGAATTTTTTAATTAAAAAAAATTAATAATTTTGAGTTTTTTTCTGTTTTTGTTTGTTGGCTTTTTCTTTGAGACAGTCTAACTGTGTAGCCCAGGCTAACCCCAAACTCCTTCCTCAGCCTCCTGTATGCTGTGAGTATAGGACTGTACCACCATTTGGTGCTGAGAATAACCCTGGATCACCCTGGACTCTTGATGTTTGAGGAGGAAATCAATTCAAAACGGCAAATGGAGTCATGCCTTTTTCTTGTGTCTGTCTTTATAAAATCATAAGATGCCTGAGGAAAAAAAAAACAGTGCTTCAGCTATGTTGTCTAAAGCAGTATAACTGACTATGTAATGTCTGAAATCATGACATTTAAGGAAAATGTGGAAGTCTAAGTGATAGAGCTGGACCCAAGTCCACTGTGTTTGGTAAGCTGCTTGGAGGCAGAGACTTGCCTGGCCGCGGTGGGGTTGGGAGATTCAGCACTAGGTGAGCACTGCTGAGACACAAACATCATCCTAGTGATCATGCAGACAGCTGGTAGCTGAGTGTTTTCATAGATAAAAATGGACAGGTCCCACCTCTAGGTGCCAAATAGGAAACATAGCTGATTAAATCTGCACATACGAATCGCGTCATTCTGTAACCACGTAGTCACATGCAGCTTTGCTGAGCAGCTCTCAAGTGAGAAATAAAAGCTCTTTAAAATCAAGCAATCCTCTTTGCGCTTATTTACATTGTTTTAACATCAGCAATTGGATTATTTTAAAGAATATCCAATAATTACACCACTACCCAGAATGCAGAAGAAAGTGAGTTTTACTTTTATTCCTGGACACGTCTTTTTCTACAGAAGCCCTCATCCAATCTCCTCCAACCCCAGCCACAGTAGTAACTTTGGCCTGATGCACAATCGATGGCATGCAGGAGAGACATAAAGTTAAAATGAAAATTAAGCATTTTATTGACAAGGAGAATTAATATCCCCACAAAAAAATACAATCCATATGTGCTTTCTTGCTGAGGAAAAAATAATGTGCAGACAACATCGACTATCAATGTGAACCAATGAAAGTTAAAGCAGACTATTTGTTGGGCCTTCGGAGTATTTAAATGCCCTCAACTCCAGTTAGGACCACTAGCTGCCAGCTCTGCAGAATTCCGCAGTTGCACCCTGCAGTTTGCACTAATTGGTGGGAAATGTAGGCCTGATGTCAAAGACAACTATAATTGTCTGATGAAAATAACTTGCTTTTGACAGCAGTATATGTTGCACACCCCGTATATCACACTCTCCCTGAATAAGGAGGTGTTGTTTTACATAGTCAAGGTAATTATAATTGGCTTTAATGTATCTGAAATAACTATGTATAAAAGTGTTGTAAGAAAGAGAAGGCTTACAATGACCTAGTAGCATTTATGATAAAATAGTTGCTCCAGGATTATAAAAAACAATAAATAAAACCCATGGAAAGGCAAAGGCTTAGATTATGCATGTTTTAGAATGTTGGAAAGCCACGATTTAGAGCTGATCCAATTTTGACCATAATGCATTTTGTCATGTGAGGATAAAATGTAGGGGATGTTTACATTTCTCCAACCCACTGAGCTTCCACCTCGAGACTTGCTTTTTTTTTTTCTCACATCAATAGACAATCTTTTAAAACATTATACTCTTGTCTGTCTCTCTTGACAGCAAATAAAATTTAATAAATAAAATTCTGTATGATAAATATGCTAGATTTAAGGAGCAGTTCTGATAAAGTGTGGACATTTTCAAAGATGATTTGTGAAAAACAAATAAATTTAACAAGGCTTATGTGTTACCAGCTCCAGATACATTATCGATGATGTGCAGAAGGATAATGACCCAAAAGAGCATTTGCACAGGTTTCACACTGTGTAAATTACTGCCAGAGACAGAAGCATCCTCCAGAAGTTGGACCCATTGCCTCTGTAGATCAACATCTGACTGGAGCAAGATCTTGGCTTGTCACTAAATTTCAAATCAACAGCAGCTACAGATAACTTACAACAAGGGAGTCTTTTCATTTCACAA
The DNA here is from genome assembly GCF_007827085.1 of Peromyscus californicus insignis. Lineage (NCBI taxonomy): Eukaryota > Metazoa > Chordata > Mammalia > Rodentia > Cricetidae > Peromyscus > Peromyscus californicus. The sequence goes on along the minus strand of NW_026294595.1, from coordinate 90,567,519 downwards.
GCATCAGATCCCGTGGCAGATTTTTATAATATGCCATCTTTTCTCCAATTTCCTCCTTTAAAACTTATGGCAGGTTTTGAGCCTCCTGCCCTTCTGTCTTTGTGAGTGACCTGACTCTCACCATGACCTCAGTCTCAACTCTTTCATATATTTCCGAGGCCATGGGGAAAGGAGCAAGTCAGGGCTCCTGCTCATTTCTCTATCCTCCGACACGATACTTCTCACCCTTTCTTCTCCCCACGCAGGACCGTGAATCTAACAGTTACTTCGTGTGGAGATAAGTCAAGCAATATTTTAAATGATCTCCATGTGTCCTCTCATTGACTCCTCACATCAGTTCTGTCAATCACTGTCATCACCATTCTGTAGATGAGGAAACCGAGTTTTGATGGGGATGCCTGAGCTCTTCACTGCTTGCCAAGATGACCTACTGTTATAAAATGTACAAATTAGTCACATTCAACCAGGTTCATCACATTTATCCTACAAGAATGGACATCCTCTAGCCTTTGTCACACAAAGTTCAGTTGTGACATACTGCTGATAACTTTCAAAAACTTCGTGTGTAATTTTAATAGCATCGATGTTTTGTAATTTCAAAAAAAATTTTTGGAATAACATAAAAATTGCACTGGAAAAGCTATGTCAATATCAAAAGAATATAATAAGTCTTAAATTGTCAAAGTAAGATATTTACAAGCAAGATGCATATATCATGATAAAATAGATACAAAGAAGGAGAAATGTTTTAAAATCAGAAGTGATTTCTTTTTGATAGCTAGGTGCAAAATATTTAAAACTTCCAATCATGTTTGTGGATACGATCTGGAAAATATTCATACAGTTTACATTTGTGTGGACTCTCTCATATATATTAAAAAAATAATGTGAAGGGCATTTAATGACAATATTTCATTGATTTTAGAGTAAGGAACTGCTATACTGTGATACCATGCAATTTTTGGTGAAATTTTAAATAAAAAGATCATTTGATATCGATTTTAAAGTGGAATTAAGAAAATTAAGAAGAAAAATAGCTGGCCTTCTCTCAACACACTCCACAGCACAGTAACCTCACAAAGGAAGCAAATCCATAATTTTCACTGTGAAGTTGTGTTTATTAAGGAAAGTATATTGGGTTTGTATGGGTTTTTTATGTTGTTTTAGCAACAGCTTTGTATCAAATGGTACTCACATTCAGTATACCCTACTCTTCATCAGATGCTGTAGGATGTATAGATGGATGTAAAGATTCATACTAATAATAGTACAAATAGTAGCTAGAATGTTTGAAAATTCAATATTTGACATGCTGTTCTCTAAATTCTTCATTCATAAATAGCTACTTATTAAGACAAATCTGGTTCTAGATCAAAATTGAGGTAGAGAAATTAATAGGACATATAGGACAGGCAGAGGGTGAGTAAAGGGTAAGTATTACCATTGAGCTATATTTAAAAATAAGAAAATTAAGCCTTGGAATTATTTAAGAAATTTGCCAAGTATCCTAAAGCAAGGAACTAATGAAGCCGAGTGTTAAGTTCTCTCTGCTCTGGAAGCAGTGCTCTGGTTCCTAAGACATTTCTGCACAGCACTCAATCTAGGATTGGAATGACTGTCATCACATAGGACTTGATACTGTGGTACTGTATGAACAAGAGAAACAAAAGGCTAGTGCTTATGAAACACAATTCCTACCCTAAGTTCCATATATGCTCTCAGCAGTTTGGGCATAAATGACAATGTTAGTTCTTAAACCCGAGATAAAAATTCTTTAAAATGAATATGCTCATGGTAGTGAAATTTAGAGCCATTGTTCATTTATGATGAAAATCTTTAGTACACTTCCTTTCACAGATTTTTATGGGAGCCAGTCACAATGGGGTTAGAACGAAGAATAGATATCTTAGTTTCCAGCTAAGGATCTGATATGAACTTGCTATTTTAATTTTCCAGCAAAATTTAATGAGTGTCTATTAAACACCAGGCACTGGAGTAAGTGCTGAGAACACAAAGGTGGAAACAAAATTGCCCTGAGTTACGTAGCGTACGGTTGAATTACGGAAATAGACATTACATAAATAGCTGAAAATTAGAATGGAGAAGAGTAAGAACAGGTATCACAGGAAAAAGTAGTTAAAGGAGGTAGTCATTAGGGAAATCAAATTGAGACTGAGACTTTTGTAGACGGTCACCTGTGGGAAGTTGATGTTCAGCTGAGGTTATAAAGATTAGTGGAATATGGCACAGATTAAGTGATAGGAAGAAACTTCTAGAAATGGGCAAGAATCCCAATGATGCAGGACTGGGAAATGACCAGGGACATGTCAGAAACAGTGAGGTTTGGCTGGAGAGATGGCTGAACTGTTAATGATAGAAATAGTAGCCGGTGCACTCGAGATCAGTTCCTAGCACCTATACTTGGAAAGTTACAAGATTTTATAACTCCAGCTCCAAGGGATCTGACATCCTCTTCTGCCCTCCATAGGCACACACAACACAGGCAGGCAGACACACACACACACACACACACACACACACACACACACACACACACATAATAAAAAAATAAAGAGCCTGGCATAGTGGTGCACACCTTTATCCCAGCACTCAGGAGGCAGAGGCAGGTAGATCTCTGTGAGTTTGAGGCCAGTCTGGTCTACAGAGTGAGTTCCAGGACAGCTAGAGCTACACGGAGAAACCTTGTCTTGAAGAAACAACCAAACAAACAAATAAAAACCAACAAAACAAAATAAACACACACACACACATACAAAAGATAAAACCTTAAAATGAAAAAAACAAAAAAAATGTAAAGTCAAAGTGATCACAGTCAAGGCAGGACATGGAGCAGGTGACAGAGCAGAGAAAGCCAAGGCCACAGCAGGAAGGCCGCTCATCATGGTCAGCTGTTAGAAGCCCAAGTCTGAAGCCTGTCCTGAGAATTTTCAGTTCCCATCACCAGGAAGGTGAGGGTGTGAGACTGGCAGGATAACCACATCCTGTCGGGACACACCATTCTACCAAATTTAGTTCTCCTTTGAGAAACTCTATTTTGTGCTAAGTTCTGAGCTGGGACTAACAAACATATGAGCCCTAAGGCAGCAACTGGGAAGTGTATTTCCAGAAAAGAAAGCGTGAAGAGGAGGGATAATGGTAATACAATGCTAAAATGGTGTCTTGGGAATATACCATGTTTTTGAGGATGGTAGAAGGAAGCCTTCTGTTAGATCAGTTACTTCGAAGCATTATATATATTAAATTACACGTATGTTTTCCAATATATTCTGAAAATGCACACTTTAGGATTTTACAGTATGAACATGGCTGGATTGGTCAGCATCCCATGAAGTCCTCCATGGGTAATGTCTGTTTATCTTATGTTTATCGGGGTTGTACATTGGTATGAATTCATCTGGACCAAGAGAAGGTCTTATCAAAATGCCCATTAAGTCAGAGTGCTTGAAATGTCAAGTCAGGGAGGCACAAAATTATTTGATTTGTGAATCAACTCAAATCAGTTAGAAGAAATTTCTTGGAATGTTGATATGATGGCATCTGAGATCTCTGGCCAACTCAGCAAAGAATATGAAGATTCATGTGTGTCACAGTGTAGCTAGAGTTTTCCTGCCTGGCCCACAGTCAGGACCAAATTCTCTCACCTGCCAGTCCCACAGCCACTCAGACCCGACCAAGTAAACACAGAGACTTATATTGATTACAAACTGTATGGCCGTGGCAGGCTTCTTGCTAACTGTTCTTACAGCTTAAATTAATCCACTTCTATTAATCTATACCTTGCCACGTGGCTTGTGGCTTACCGGTACTTTACATCTTCCTTGTCCTGATGGCGGCTGGCAGTGTCTCCCCCACCCAACTTCCTGTTCTCTCTATTCTTCTCTCTGTTAGTCCCGCCTATACTTCCTGCCTGGCCACTGACCAATCAGTGATTTATTCATTGACCAATCAGCAACACATTTGACATACAGACCATCCCACAGCATCACAGTCATGAGGTAGAAGTACTGGCTGATGCACTGAGAAGTTTACCATGCAGTGTTCCTTCCCAGGTCATGGGAATTCATATAGTCTATGAGGTATGTAGATGTGAATGAAGTACAAGGTAGGTTGAGTTGGGATGCTAGGGGAAAAAAAAAAAAAAAACCCAGATCTCTACAGATTCTGTGGTGTGGGCCTCGAGCAGTCAGAATACTGTTACTCATTGGTCAAAAGGGATGAGGAAATGGCAGATAGGAAACTGCAACATCACACTGAGCCTTCTGTAGCATCATCATCTGCCAAGGTTGTACACTGAATGTTATCAGCTTGTGCCATCGCGGGGAGATTATGGTAAGGATTCCTCATGCTTCTATGCAGAAAGTTTAGTTCTGATTTTGTTCTGCGTCTTGTAGTAGAAAGCACCCCAAAGTAGCCATCAGTAGAATGTTAGCTTAAGGACAGAAGGCCAAAGGGAGCAGAGCCGGGTTCCAGAATTGCATTGCTGTGTGAAGAAATAAGCTGTCCCAGGAATAACCGATGTGTTCTGACATGTTCTCCCTATTGCGCATGCTAATTTTGTGTGTGATATTGTTGTGCACACAATAATTGCAGTTGATTGATAACTTTCAGGCCACATTTCAATTTAATTGGAAACAGCCCAATATCCCCTTTTAAAAGGAAAAGAATGCTAGAAATATATCCGAGGAAAACAGTCTCTTTTTGGAGTTTTTAGGCAAATGAGTTTGTTTACAGAGACCTACGTCTTCCTGCTCTAAGTTCTGCATTCTTACACAGGTAACTACTTTTCACCAAGTAATTATAATTTACTACAGACTAACGGAAGAATAACATAATGTAATTTAGACTGAGGAAAAATGTATTTTTCTACGTAGCTTTAAGCGCAGTTATGGATTTTTATAAACAAAATATTATCCTCTTGGTGAAATAAATTTTCATAATTGGCAGTATTAGTAAAGATGAGGCAAAAAGGATTGAAAAATAAGGCTGCCTCTCTCTTTAGAGCTATTTCAAACAGCTTCATTTTGAAAAGTAGTATGACTATCCTCCATATTTAATTATCTTTATTTGCTTAAACATTTCCTGAAGAAAATAACACTCTGGCAGCAAAAAACAGCCTCGTGCTCATCATAGTCACAAGATTACATTGTAAAAAATTCTTTTATGTGCCATTGAAAACACGATTCATAACCTTAAATGCATTTGAACAATTGACCTATAATGAGTCACACAAGCATCTCCTCCTCAAAAAGTCTTATGCAAACAATTAAACACTAAAATGAACATAAAAATGGATACATGGACAAGCCAGTCCTTTTGGAAGTTATTGACAATGAATAATCATTTCAAAGCAAAAGCAACAATGAAATAAAACTATGTAAAACCAAACCCTACAGAGCATCTAAATGTAGGTACTGGACAAATTATACGCATGGTTAAAGGTTCACTTATTTAAAATAAATAAAGAGTTTGACTAGAGGGGTAAAGGAAGTGAGAAATGTTGTAATTAAGTTATAATATTAAAAATAAAAAAATTTAAAAGTTTGAAATCTGAAAAAAATAGCAGAAATCTGTATAATTTTACATGTGATCAAGACTATGGGAAAACCTTAGTAAATAATTCTACATAATCTTGTTGCACACGTTTCCCTTTGCAGGACCTTTTTCTTTTACTGGTTTGCTATGCCATTTTAGCGAATATATTTTAGTGTTGTGCAAAGAAAAATGCACCCCACGTTTGATTTGACAGTTCAGTTTCTCCATGTTTATTTTGTGTGATGATGAGTCTTCGTCTTTTTATGCAGTAGCCTACTCCATTGTAGGGTTCATAAGATGGGTATGTGTGTGTGAGACATCATTTGGCTTAGGGTGCAAACCATGTATTTATTCAAAAAACTCTATCATTTGACCAGCACTGTTTCAGTTCACTCTTTTTTTTCTGTTTTTTTTTTTTTGAGTAGTTTTTTTTCTTTCATTTTTCTTTATTAAGAAATTTTCTACTCACTCCACATACTATCCACAGACGCCCCCTTCTCCCTCCTTCCACCTGCCAGCCCTCTTTCCCAGGCCACCCCGCATCCCCACATCCCCCAGTGGAGGTCTCCCATGGGGAGTCAGCAGAGCCCAGCACACTGAGCCTAGGCAGGTCCAAGCCCCTTCCCACTGCACCAAGACTGTGCAAGGTGTCTTACCACAGGCACTGGGTTCCAGAAGCCTTCCCATAGACCAGGGACAGATCCGGATCCCCCTGCCTGGGTGCCTCCCAAACAGTTCGAGCCAAACAACGTCTTCCATATCCAGAGGGCCTAGTCCAGTCCCATGGGGGCTCCACAGCTGAAAACAGCATCGGATGGATCAAAGTTAGACTGAGCACATCTCTGGGCATCCCCTTTGACGAGCGGTTGGATTAGGAAGTATTCTAAGGCTTATGGGATATTGAGGACCAGGCCAGGAGCTGGAGCTCCCTAGAGATGACTTGTGGAAATCGTTTTCTACTTTATATATTATCATTTTAGTCATTTTAAAATGTGGATTATGTGGAAGGTAACTCCATTGTGAGGGCATGCACTATTTTTATAATGGAGTCTTTTAACTAGTGAAAACTGATAGGAGCATACTGATTCTGTGCTTTAGAAAGCCAAAGGATTTTTTGTTTTATTTTTATTAGAGATGCCATTTTTTGTTGCTGTTGTTTTTGAAATTTTTTTTATTTTACATCTGGGCTGCAATTTCCCCTCCCTCCTCTCCTCCCAATGCCTACTCCCACTCCCTGTCTGGTCCCGTCCCCCAATCCACTCCTCCTCCACTTCTGTTCATGAAAGGGCAGGTCTCCCATGGATATCAACAAAACACAGCATATCAAGTTGCAATTAGGACTAAGCACCTTCCATTTATTAAGGCTGAGCAAGGTGACTCAGTATGAGAAGTTGGGTCCCAAAAGCCAGAAAAATAGTCAGAGTCAGCCCCATTTCATGCTGTTAGGGGGTCCCACAAAAGGACCAAGCTACACAACTGTAACATATATACAAAGTGCCAAGGTCAGTCCCATGTAGGCTCCCTGGTTGTGAATTGAGTCTCTGTGAGCTCGTATGAGGAGCTGATTAGTTGATTCTGAGTTTCCTTGTGGTGTCCTTGACCCCACAATCCTTTCTCTTCCTCTTCTTCAGGATTCCCTGAGCTCCACCTAATGTTTGGCTATGGGTCTGCATCTGTTTCTGAGATGCCAATTTTTAAGTGGAAGATCAAAAAGAGAAGAAAAGAAAAGGAAAAGAAAAAGCCTGCTTCAAAAAAACTCATGCCTGATTTGTCTAGCTAGCAATATGAGATATTCTTGAAACAAATTTACACCTGGTCTAGATAAGGTAGGGCTTGAGTTTGATTAGTTTGCTTGTTGACAGCCCACATTTTATCTTAGTATTCCACAGAGGCAAAGACCAGCATAGACACTTAATGGAAGAATAGTGCTAAGGAAAGTGAAAGTTTGTCTCTGGGTCGATGCCCTTGTCTGACCCTTCCCTTTACCATGAGTGAAGGGTCTCTCTGTAATCCATCTTTTTAAGTAATGTTTGTCCTGCATCTTAAATTATGCCCATGACATTTATATTCAGCTCTGCTATGTTTCATGTAAAATTATAGGTGGCAAACAAGTAAACAAATGTACTTTATGAAAAGCTGTGTCTAATGAACGCAAAAGGCCTACAGGACACTATATCTAAAACTTCCATTTCACCTAGGAGGAAATTAAGGGTCAGAAATAATGAGTAAACCTACCCAAGGTCAGTGAGCAAGCTAACGATAAAAACAAGACCAAATCCAACCTCCCTAAATTTCTAAACATGTTGCATGCCATTGGTAAAGACATTAGAAAGATATGTCTTCATGGCAATGGACTATAGTGTTGCATTAAGAACAATATTTGACTTACAATTAGATCCAATTAGAGTCTGGCAAACAATGTATGGTCAGATGTTTGTGTCGGTGGGTTTCCATCCACAGATTTGACCAATTTCAGACTGGAAACACCAAGGGAAAGAAAAGAAAATCCCTCTAGAGGCAGGAGAAATCACTAAATTAGTAAAATGTTTGCTGCACGAACATGAGAGCCTGAGAATGGTACCCCAGCGCTCAGGTCAAAAGTCCAGTGTTGGGCCGGGCCGCGGTGGCACACGCCTTTAATCCCAGCACTCAGGAGGCAGAGCCAGGAGGATCTCTGTAAGTTCGAGACCATCCTGGTCTACAGAGCAAGATCCAGGACAGGCACCAAAACTACACAGAGAAACTCTGTCTCAAAAAAAAAGAGAGCAGTGCTGGGGGGATTCAGAGACAGGCAACTCGTGGGAGCTCACTGTTCCAACAATCTACCCGAAAGAGCAAGCTCCAAGTCCTGTGAGGCGCTGTCTCAAAAAATAAGGTGGAAGGGCTGGAGAGTTGGCTCAATGGTTAAGAGCAATTATTGTTCCTGCAAAGGACCCAAATTTGATTCCCAGCATCCACATGGAGGGTTACCACCTTCTCAGGCACAAGGGACCCACGTGGTACACAGACACATAGGTGGGCAAAACACTCATACACACAAAATAATGAAATCCAGGAAAAAAAAGGAAGATATGACAAAAGATAATAAGATGGAAAAGCAATCAAGACAGATACCCAAAGTCAAGCTCTTGTTTCCGCAAGCTCACACGTAAGGGAGCACACCTCCCACATATCTGTGCAAACACGCATACTCAGCATATAAAATTTTTCTTGTCAATATTCTTTAAACAATATATCATAACAACTACTTACATGTGGTTTTTATTGTCTGATGTATTATGAGTAATTTACAAACAAGTTAAAGTACGTGGGAGGATCACATAAGTGATCCACAAATGCTGTGCCATTTCATCTAGTCGAAGAATCGCTTAGTCTTGGTGGATACCTGTACACTGCACCCAGCCCCCTGCATGTACTGAGGAACCACTGTCCAGGGAGGAGAACATTTACAAAGTTTCACAGACAAGTTTAAGTTAGATTTACCATTCACAGAACAGGTAAAGGACTATGGCAGAAATTTCTTTTCAGAACTAAGAATGTCCTAGAGCATCAGTAATAACCAGCAACCCATCCATAAATTTAAAATCAAGACTGTTAGCCGTTACATAAATATTTTAAAATGAAATTCTTTGTGTAGTGTACATTTGTGTGTGTGTGTGTGTGTGTGTGTGTGTGTGTGTGTGTGTGTGTGTGATTAAAGAAGAAATCATTAATTTGAGAGGGAGTTGGGGTACGTGGGAGGAGTTAGAAGCGGAAAAGGGAGCGGAAATGAGATAAATACACACTCATGATTGAAATTCTCAAAAAAATAAAATGTTACTTTGATTTAAAAATAGACTAGAGAGATTAAGAGCTCTGGCCACTCTACCCGAGGACTTGAGAATACCCGCACCAACACAGTGGCTCCAATTCCAGCAGATCCAACACTCCCTTCTGGCCTGCACAGGCACCAGACACTTGCGTGGTGCACAGACATCCATGAAGGCAAAACACTGATACACATGAAATGAAAACAAATAAAATTTTTAAATCACATTCAGCAGCAGCCTGAAATACTTTTTACCACTTTTGCCACTGTATATACCAATTTATTCATACTCAAAATGAACAAATACCTCTCCTGATTCTACTAAAAATATCAAGAAGAGGGGAAGCCAGATAATGGACTTCAACTTTAGAACCCATGGGAGAAATAAATGAAGGAATGTCTACTCCCCAAAGTTCAATCGGGCTGTGAGTGTTTAACAAGAAGCACTGATTTAAGGCAATCCTACTGCAGAGAGGTTAGCATGACTTATTTAAGGAACACTCGATGAGAAGAGCCCAGACTATTGCTGTGGTAGTAACAGAAAATAATTTTTGAATTTTGCAAAAAGGAGATGTACAAGAATGTAAAATATACTTGACCTGCAAGACACCTCTTTTAAACAAGAAACTATGAAGATGGGAGAAATGGAAGGCTTTATTGTTTATGTTCACACATGTCTAATTTCTAAGACAATCCCCTAATTATCTAAAATCCAAGTTAATTAGACATGGCTTCTAGAAGAAATTAGGGTTCTTAGGCTTTGGACACTAACAGGTTCACTATGAGGTTAGGACGGCCATTTTGTTCCTTGTACCTATGGCTTCCACAAAGTCACCTCACTGTCAGTAAACCAGATCTATTCAGGATTTTATCTTATGACAAGTCTCACTACACAAGTTTAGTCTTGCTATTTTTACTTACAGAATTCTGATGAAACCTGGAGAAAATATATAATTTATTTTAATCACAAAGCATGCATTTTTAAGTATTTTTGAAGAACAAGAGAGAAATATGTTCCTAATCCATGCATTTTGAAGCTGCTACTACAGTATTCTGAGTTGTCCTATAATTTAATTCTCTCCATTTCATAGTATTCAGAGACTAGTCATTTGGAGAAAATATGAAGAACTCTTTGTCTGGCCTTTCTAAATCTATCTTTCAGAGTCTCAAAGTACTGGTCAAACAAATTAAATTACCGCAGCAGTATGTAACTAATTTTATGTAAATTAAGGTGTTAATGTTCTGAATCACATTCCTGAAATCGGTCTGTTTTCTCTTGCAGCTTTTCTTTATTAATGATGCTATGAATAGTCAAATCGAAAAATTAATTCCTACAGGACTAAGTGGGCAGATTGTCACCCTCTGGCCCTTTGAAGAATTAGATCGATGTATAGTTTATAGTCAGCTCAGTCTATAGTTGTCAGTAGCCCAACAAATAAATCAGCATTTTAAGCTTAGTGTTACTAGGTGGTGAGAAGATGTGAAATAAATTTAATATTGTTTATGTACAGGGAGAGACCTTAGCTGATGTTCACATTGTGAGATGTAGAGTAAGTGCCAACTGCACCCTTCAGGGGAAGCATTTCTCTTTCAGTAAAAGGAACCAGCACACCAACATTTATTCTTTATCTGAAACACCGAATCTCTGCTTCAACAATGACCTGTATGGAGTTATGGACTGTCAGTGAAATAAAGTAATTGTAGTGGAAGACACTGAGGAAAAGTGCAGTGAGGAAAAAAGCAGAGCGTGTTCATTATCTATTGAAATAGCCTCCAAAGCACATAAAGAAACAGTTTTCTGATGACTTGGCGTGCAAAAGTAACTCACTGATTGAATTAAAATTATTTGATAGATATAAACACTTAAATTATTTATCTGCTGTAATTTGTATCTAGGAAAACAGACAGACACTGGTCTACTTTCCAAAATGTAACACACATACACACACACACACACACACACACACACACACACACACACACACAATATGGAATAGGGTACCAGGTTGAATTATGAAAAAAAAATAAAATAAAATAAAATTTCTCCCAAATAAGTCATTATAGTTATAACCAAAATCAAACATTTTATATTATGTTTTGCAAAATATTTCCAAGCAACACATTCATTGTTCTTGCTTGTTATCTCTTCCAAGAGATTAATGACCAATAGATGACTAAAGCCTATTTAATTTTTTATTCAGATAGAAATGAAACCTACTGTGTCATTTTCCATTCTCATTCTGATTCATCAATCTATTTTTAAATGCACATATCATACAAATGGAATAACAAACAGGATCATCTCAGTTTGAAAAACCTCGAAATTGAAATCTTGGATTTTTTTTTTTCGTAACTGGTTAGCCCAATAAATTGCAAACTGTGAACACACTCAGGCATCAATTGCTGAAGTGCTTGCCACCAGAAAGAGATAGCCGTGATGCCCCTAACCAGATCAAATTCTAACAGAAGAAACAGCACAAGCTGGGATACTTCTAAAAGGGACACTACAGCTATGTGTGCAAAATTGGTTCATCAGGTAACACCACATTTAATACAGTTGAAAAACCAGAATGTTTCTGCAACCTGAAACCAAGTGAGGGACAAGAGCAGCTGCTAGCTTCATTTTCTTGGGAATTTCTCTCTGGCAGCCTTGGAGGCAAGCCCAGGTGTCATGCGGTTTAGCAAACGTGTGTGGAGCTGCGTCAATAGGTCTGTTTGCAAACCTGCGTCCCAGCCCTCTGCACCCGTGTACAAACCGGACATGGGTGAGTGTGCTGTGACTCCAGCGTTAGAGAACAGAGACAAGCAGATGCTGAGGGCTCCCTGCCCAGCCAGCTCAGACAGAGGGGCAAGCTTTCTGTCTCATGGCAGTAAGGCAGAAAAATGAAAGAAGACAACATGAAATGTCCACAAGCGCACCCACATACTCACAAGCATGCTCTACTCACACGCACACATACAAACTTCTAAATAAAACTTATAGGAAAGTAAATGGAATTAAGATGGACTGCTATTCAAATGAACAATTCATATCATTTTAATCACCTAAGACCTTGTATTAATCTATGTGTACGACATACATTATTCCACATTCTTAGTTTAAATTTAAACTAAATTTTATCAACCAACATTATCTCCTAACATGAAAAAACCAGAGCAAATCCTGTAGTTTTATATTGTTTCATTACAAAAATTCTGTAACTTTATCAATGCCAGCTATTCTGGAGCTGGAGGACCAACAGAGCAACTGACTCCCAAAACTACATGGTGAGGGCTTCTGGCTTCCGAAACAGGCCTAGGGTCTCCCTATAAACCTCCAAGCCATTTATGTACATGAAGTGTAAAGCATGTGAAACAGGCTGTTTTGAGACTCCTTAACTGTGTCTCATTCCTTTAAATCAGTATCTTCCCAACACTCAGCTCAAAGTATTTTTAGACCTTCCATGGCATTTTCCTGTCGTACTCAAAACATATGAATTCACCTTTGACCTCTAGAAAGTGGAAACTGTTGGGTGTATTTGTGTATTCCTCATTACCTAACAGTGGCCCTTAACTGGAAATACCTTTTTTTTTCATAGTAAAGGGACACTAGACACAAAATCAAAAGAGCTGACATCAGGTTATGGCTCTAAGCTGTGTTGGTATAACACTGGGCAGTCATTTAACCTTGTGACCCTGCTTGTCCAACAGATGTCTCTGAGTTTTGAAACACAGATCTGAAATCAGTCTTCCCTCACAAGATTACCTCATCTATTAGGAAAGAATTTCCATACTAATATGTGTCTGCCATGTGCGAATGGTAGGAGTACCTCATGAGCCCAAATTCTCCCCTCTCCCAATGGAGTTTATGGTCCAGTGGGGCAAACAGACCTGTACAATGCGATAGCATGCATGATGGAGGTCATGAGGAATGGCCAAAGTGTGTAGTCCTGTGTGATCAGCTTATGGAAGTCATTGGAGTCAGTGAGAAGAAATAAAAAGTGAGTTGAATTAAGACAACAGTTGACTTGTAAGGACAGAAATCAGCCCTTAAAAAAAATCCAGAATGTTAAATCTTTGTTAATTTTAAAGACTGTTTGTGACTCTGTAGAGAATTGATAAGCAGATGGGCTGATCTAGGAAGATAGGTATTCATAGTATAAATAATGAAAGACAACGACTTTCTTTGCTTAAGACTGTATTGAGGTAGACCATATGCAAAACCTTCTACATACCTATTTCAGACATCTTGATGCATTTGGACATATGCATGTACCAGTGAAACCAAATTACTAATGCAACTTTTTCCTTCAGGAATTTCCTGAAGCAGTTTCATGTTGTGTGTGTTTTGTGGTAAGAACATCTAACACTGAAGAATTCTTCTAATATATTTGAAAACCCATTGAATTGTTAAACTGTGTGTCACATGTGGTACAGCAGATATCTAGAGATTATTCATCCAATATAACTAAACCTGATAGCCATGGAGTATCCATTCATTTTCCCCTCCCTCAACCCCCTAGCAACCATCATTTCATTCTCTACGTCTTGGAATTTGGTAATTTTAGATACTTCATATGTAAATGGGATCATGCAGTATTGGTCATTCTGTAAAGGGTTCACTTCACTAACCATAATTTCCTGTATGTTCACTCATGTTGTCATGAATGGTATTTATTATTCTGATATATGCATCTAGTACACTTTCTCTATTCAATCATCTACTGATGGATGGTTAGATTGCTCTCATGCCTTGACCATTGTGACTAACACTGCATTGAACATGGGTGGCAAATATATGTGTGTGTGAATGTGTAAGTGTGTGTGTAACCAAGATCCTGCTCTTAAATCTATGGCAGTGGTTCTCAACCTTCCTAATGCTGTGATTCTTTAATAAGTCCTCATGTTGTGGTGACCCCCCAAGCATAAAATTGGTTTTGTTTTGCTGCTTCATAACTGTAATTTTGCTACTGTTATGAATAATAATGTAAATATCTGATATGTGACTCCTGTGAAAGGATTGTTAGACACCCCCAAAAGGGTCATGACCCACAGGTTGAAAATCTCTGATCTATGACATATATATACCCAAGAGTGGAATTGTTTAATTGTGTGGTAGTTCTTTGAATAAGTTGAAAATCTTTCATGTTTTCCACAGTGGCATGCCATTCCACATTCCCATCAATGACACAGAAGGGCTCCAATTTCTTCATGTCCGTCTTGGTGTTTATCTTTCATTTGAATTTCTGTCTGTCTGTGATCATTATCAAAAACCATCTCAACAAATACTGGTTGATGAACATCTGTTTTCAAAGTAGATGGCTAATCATATTGCACCAGAATGCTTCTGTAATGCCCTGGAATCCATGCAATGGACTACCTTTGAAATAAGACTCTTCTTCAATAAGAATCTGCTTAGTTTTGTACTAAGCATTTTTTCTTTAGTAGATGCCTAATGTATCCTGAAATCTTCATTGTATTATACCATTTTTTGTCAAAGTCAAATGATATTAATTACACAAATAATCCTAGTAGCTTAATATGAGCATTGAGATGGATGTGAAAGACAAGCAGAGGGAGAATCATGGATAATTGAACCCCTCCGGTGCTCCAGGCACTATGCTGGGTAGGCTTTCACATCTAGTGCTTGGCTTGATCCTGTCAAAACCATTCCGAGTGTTTCAGCTAGGTGATCAAGGTCATGTTAATAGTATGCAACCTTGATCTGACATGATGAAAATAGCACTCTCCTTCTGTGGTCCTCCTTCCCCAAACCTGTAATCATGAGAAATACCTCAGAGGGATTTCAATAGTGGGGCATCAAATACCTGGCCAGTCTACCTCCAGACTGTCAAGGTCATCACGAATAATGAAAATCTGAGAAACTGTCATAGCCAAGAGGGACCTAAAGAGACATGACAAGTAAATGTGATGCATCGTGCTCGGTGAGACCCTGGAATAGACAGAAGGCACCAGCCAATAATAATAATAATATAAGGGAATTTGAATAAAGTATTGGCTTCAGTTAATGGGAATGCATCAGTGTTCTTCAGCAATTATAGTAAACCTGCCATACATGGAAGTGAGAGAAGTTCCATACAGGATGTATGTAGGAAGGCTCTCTTCACCATCCTCTCAGTTTTCCTGCAAAAGAAAAAATTCTGAATTTTAAAAAGGTATAAGTAGGTTTTAATTACCTAAAACTTTTTGTCATGTGTAGGAAAATGCATGAATCATGCTAAGTGAAATAAGCCAGACATGGAAAGGCAAATTCTGTTTGCTTTATTTCATGTGTGGAATCTTAAAAAAAAAAAAAAAAAGAAAGAAAGAAAAGAAAGCCATGAAAGCAGAAGTGAGATTATTTGGGTAAGGGGGTTGAATATGATACAAGTAATTTATAGAGGTGTGGATGAAAATTCAATAATGCAATCTATTGTTTTGCACAATTTGTATATGCTGATCTCATTTCATAGGTTAGAGTAATATTAGGTAGTTTAACTAATATTATGTAGACATGACTTAGATATGCACGTTCTCACACAGAATGCACATATGAAATCTCACAGGGAAAATTTCAGGCTAAGTCAAGAGCATTTTGTATTTTATTGGGTTTTTTTCGTGTGTGTGTGTGTGTGTGTGTGTGTGTGTGTGTGTGTGTGTGTGTGTGTGTGTGTGACTCAGGCTGGTCCTGACTTCAATACGTAGCTCAAGATGGCCTTGAATTAATGATCCTCCAATCTCAGCATACCCCCCACAACAGATTGCTTGGATGGCAGATGCATACCACCACATCTAGCTCTAAATTGTTCAAAATTGTTAACTCCTGAAAGTCTTCAGTTAATACAGAAAACCTGAGGGAGTCACTCATCCACCAAATGACCCTACTTTATATTGTTATATATAATCAATAAACTCAAATAATATACAATATACATTATATATAATATATATAAGCTTCTCTTACTTCATATGAAAGAGGCATTCAAATTAATGAAAAGTTGCTGTATGCATACACCAAATTTTCATTTATTCATTTGTTTTCCAAATGATCTAAATACCATCCAATGTTCTGAGATAAACTTCAATATAACCCACTCATCATAGGTCATTCAAATGCTGTTCCAAGTTTAGGTGTGTACTGCAGGTGATATAACTGGCCCCATAGGCATTTGAGCAATGGAGACAGTGAGAGCCCAACACACAAACACCAAAGTGGCAAATCTCTGCAGGACCAGCACCCCATCTGTAGGACACCGATATACACTGATTTCATAAGAGTGTTAACAAACAGACGTCACTCCAGACAGCTTTATCACCTGAATGTTTCTACTTCCTCCAGGCAGATAATGTGCCTTTTATTTTAAACATACATATGTTCATTTACTTAAGGCTTCTGCATCTCACAGCTTATTTATTTTCTCCACAAAACATCTGCTAATCTGAAAGGTTCCATGGTAACAACATGGAATGGCACTATCTATGATACTGAGTTTACAAAGAATGCACATGATAGTTCATGAGAAGGCTTGAAATATGGCCTGGGGAATTGATAACTTTATCAACATTTCATTTCTAATTGTGATGATGAATAATAAACTGTTGACACCAGAAAGTTTACAGTGTTTATAGTAACCAAAGTCATCAATATTGCCAGATGTAGAGAAACCCCAACTTTTGGAGATGCGGGGTACCTTTGCATTGGCTATAGTGAAATGTGTTACCAGATGGATTCCTGTGATGCGACAACAGAACCTCTCTCTCTCTCTCTCTCTCTCTCTCTCTCTCTCTCTCTCTCTCTCTCTCTCTCTCTCTCTCTCTCTCTCCAGGCAAGGGAAGGGGCAGTCATTCTGAGATTTACACCTGATTTGTGTTATAGTAATCTTTGAAATTAAGAAGTGTATCCTTGCATTTCATTAAATTCTGGCTAATGAGATAACTGTCTTCCCAAGGAGGGGATGATAAAGTGCTCAGGCCATAAAGCATAAATTAATACTGCAAGGTTAAACACTGGAACTAACTCATGTTTCAACAAAAGCCCCTACCAGCAGTTAAATTAACTGACATAAATACCATAAAATCTGTCTTTATTTTAGTTTCGGATGATGCCTCTTTTTACACCCCTGCTTTCAGTTTGTATAACTCATTTTTGCACATTATCGCATGCACCATTTGCCATTTAAAGATTCAACTCCAACGGGAAAAAGAGTTAAGAAATCAAGCACTCAGAGACGAGAAAGAAGCCGGTGGGTCTGAGGATAGCATACTGAAGATTGTTAGTGGTGTTCCAAAACACTACAGCAGACAACAGTACTTCAAAGAAACAGTTAATTATGAGACGACCAGCCCAAGGAACTCTACTTTATAAGCTTTTGATAGACATCTTGAAAAAAAGCTAAAGAAAACCTGTGGTGATAATAGGTTTGATATATATTCTGGTAAAAATTATATCACATTAATGAGGTGGCTTAAAGGGCTCATGCATCTTGTAGGAGGCATTTCAATGTATTAGTGTAATTAGCAGTGATGAGAAAACTGTTTGGAACTGAATTACCTCTCACGAGTTCATTTGAGCTATATGAAATTACACCATGCAAGAAGGAAAATTATGGAGCCATCCAGAGAGAGTTCATGCCTGATTTGATCATAGCCACTAATTGGATGATCATTTTCCTAAACCTTTTCAAATGGTTGACAGTTTCTGCCTCTCATTTTTTTTTAATGGATGAGCTCTTTATTTCTTGTACTAAGCAAGCAAACATAGGTTTGTTAGAGATTTGGGTGTTTCTCCAGGAACCTTACAGGTGTAATTGTCACAGTCTGAACAACCTTTGTCCCTTAATTAGCTGCTTTTGGGGAACCCCTAAGGAGAGTCAGCACCGTTCTTGTTAACAGTCTTAGTGAATACTTGACGAGTGACTCTCTCTGAGCCTGATGCATGTCAGCAGTCACGGGATGACAGCGGTTTAATGAAGTTAAAACCTGCCCCAATCTGGATAGGTAGAGCAGCATTGGTGTTAGATTGCTTTGGATTGCATGTGCACTTGTGTGTGTCCACACATACCTGTGTATCTGTGTGTGTTTTGTGTGACTTACGTGTTCAGGTAAAGGACAATAAATGGGTGTGGAGATGAAATAATGAAGTTTGCTCAATTGTTTATGAGTCCTGAACATAAGACAGTCATTAGAAGGGAACTGATACCATGGAATCAACTGTTTGTATAAACTACTTGGTGTGAACTGCATGATATAGCAAAGTATGAAAATTAGGGGCTGAAGAAATGCCATACTTTTCCTCTGCTTGACTTCTTACTGGTTGCCAAACCTCCTGCCTGGATCATCATTCCCATATCAGACATATAAGAAGATTCCCAAATGAGACTCAACCACATGAGATTAAAAATATTAGAGTTTTTGTCTGGGATTAGATGTGTGTCCTACTAAATCAGAAAGGAAAATCATTAGAAACCATGTCAATCAACTTCTTACCAAAAAGGAAGATACAGCATTTAAATTAGTGTATTTTTATTACAGTGCATGTGTGTGTGTGTGTGTATGTGTGTGTGTGTGTGTGTGTGTGTGTGTGTGTGTGTGTGTGTGTGTGTGTGTGTGTTGTGTTGGTCAGAAGAAAACTTTCAAGATAGGCTCTCTCTTTCCACCATATGGATCCATTCCCTGGTATTGAACCCAGGTCGACAGGCTTGGCACCAAGCAGCTTTACCTGATAAACCATTTTGCCAGCCCTAATCCAGTAGGCAAATCCCAATTTTCTTGAGAGTCAGTTGAACTTCAGAGCTTAACACTGAGTCTTTGTGTCCATCTGGATGCATTCTGGATGTCTGTGCTATACAAACACACATTCAAGCTGTCGAGAACCATTCTGAAGGTCAAACCCTGAAAGCACCTCCTTCTCAATTCAGAGTTTTCACTCTGCATCTTGTGAGTGCCACAGCACACTTATCCAGAAACACTACTTTTGGAAATTCTTGCAGCAGATATTGCAATTATAGATCAGAAGCTGAAATATTAATGATATTGAAACTTTAACAAGTCCCCAAACTCCTACTAGACTTTCTGCACTTCTAATTAGTTTCGTTATACAGAGAAGTTGCTAGAGTTAGTCACTCATAAAGCAGAAACCAAAACTCTTTATATTAGGAATAAGAAGCTTTGAAATGTTCTTACTGTATTCCAGGAAGGAAGTTTCAAGGCATCTGATATCATATTTCAAGGAATCAGAACTTAGAGGAGCTATTGATTCTAGGTGTTAGTTCAATTAATTCAGAGAGCAAACAAGTTCTTTTAGAATTGTTAAGTCACATAACTTTTTTTCAGTGCTCAAAGGAGTCTTGGCGATTGGAGACAAATTGATGGATTTATGTATAAGCTGTATTTGCAGTTTGGTTCCCTTGTTTCACTCTGTTATTTGTTTATTCAGCTTATTACGGGAGGGGGGAGAACAAGGGAATCCGTGGCTGATATGTAGAACTGAATGGTATTGCAAAATAAATAAAATAAAAAAAAAGAAACAGAATAACCAGCAAATTCTTAAATGAGAAGCTCAAATACGCCATTCAGTCTGTCTTCTAATGAATCTCTCTGAAGCACTTTGCTCACAGTGTTGGCTTTTTTGGAAATTCCTCTTCCTTTGGCATTTAGCTAAGACCACCCCTCATGAAGAAATATTCTGTATGTTGGCTTGTTTTCATTTTTACTACTTTTCTTGAATGTAGAATCTGTTCTCCTCTGAGTTTCCGGGGTTCAAAGCTCCTCTTTTTTTGCATGTGTTCCCCCCTTTTCATAATTGATGCCCATTTTCTGAATCTGTGCCCTCACATTTGATTGTCAGTTGAGTATGGGATGGAGCAGTCTTCCCTCATCCTTTGGGCTTTGTACCTTTTCATGACAACTAGCTATCCCTTCTGGTTTTGCTCCACATCCATGTTTCTGTCTTTGTTTCTATTTTTGAATCTGCATCTCATACCATAAGTTTAATTCATTTGTGGTGTATTTTTAAAGCAATATTAATGCAGGAGTGATCCATACTCCTGACCTGTACATTTCATCAGACTGCACTTTCCAGCAAAGTTTCCTTAGGCACTAAATTTGTAGAATGTGGATTTTGATAGACATACTCAAGCCATAGCTTATACCACCTTTGCTTAGCTCTCATACATTTAAGTGTCTTTTAGTTACTACAATACAGTGAGAGAAAAAACTGGCTAGGCAGTGCTTGAGCTACATTTTCCAATCAAGCGGTACTTAACAGTGCAGAGTAGAGGTTTGATACAGGTCAGATGTGTAGTCTTTGGCATAGAATTTATTTTTTTTCTCCTGAACACTTGAAAGGTTTTGTTAAAATTCATTAGCTATCACTTGTGGTGATATTGTGTCCTCCAATATATTGGGCACCTTGTGGTGGTATTGTGTTCCCCAAAATATTGTGCACCCTAATAAACTTAACTGGGGTCAAAGACAGAACAGCCACAATATTAAACATAGAGGATAGGCAGTGGTAGCACACGCCTTTAATCCCAGCACTTGGGAGGCAGAGCTAGGCAGAAATCCATGTATTCAAGGATACAGCCAAGCATGGTGACTCACACCTTTAATCCTAGAAAGCAAGCCTTTAATCTCAGGGAGTGGTGGTAGAAAGCAGAAAGGTATACAAGGCGTGAGGACCAGAAACTACAAGCATTTTGGCTGGTTAAGCTTTCAGGCTTTGGAGCAGCAGTTCAGCTGAGATTCATTCTGGATGAGGACTCAGAGGCATCCAGTCTGAGGAAACAGGATCAGCTGAGAAACTGGCAAGGTGAAGTGGCTGTGGCCTGTTCTGTCTCTCTGATCTTCCAGCATACACCCCAATACCTGGCTCAGGTTTGATTTTATTAATAAGAACTTTTAAGATTCCTGCTACAGCACCCTAATAAACTTATCTGGAATCAGGGAACAGAGCAGCCACTAGATAGACATAGAGGCCAGAAAATGGTGGTGCACACACCTTTAATCCTATCACTTGGGAGGCAGAAATCCAACAGGATCTCTGTGAGTTCAAGGCCACACTGGAAACAGCCAGGCATGGTGACACACGCCTTTAATCCCAGGTAGTAATGGCAGGAAGTAGAAAGGTGTATAAGGCGTGAGGACCAGGAACTAGACGCTTTTAAGCTATTAGGCTTTTAGCAGCAGTTCAGCTGAGATCCATTTGGATGAGGACTCAGAGGCTTCCAATTTGAGGAAACAGGATCAGCTGAGAAGTTGGAGAGGCGAGGTTAGCTGTGGCTTGTTCTGCTTCTCTGATCTTTCAGCGTTCACCCCAATACCTAGCTCTGGGTTTTTTATTAGTAAGACCATTTAGCAATTCGTGTTACATTTGGCTTCCTATAATCACTCCTACATTTTTGGAGAACATTGAAGGTTCTGTATGAGCCACTGTTGAATTAAACTTCCCAGTAGTACTAATATTTTGTCTCTATTTGCTGTAGAACAGACTTAGAGTGTATCGTTTCACTTTTAGGTCCACTTAAAGAACCACTTGTTCTTTCCCCCTTCTCAATTTTTAAATTTTCTCTTATCTTTATTTTAAAGATTTGTTTTTTAAATTATGTGCATGCATGTGTGTCTGTGTAGGGGTGTGGGTATGTGTACATGAATGCAGGTACCCATAGGAGTAGGAAGAGTACAACAGATCCCCAGAAGCTGGAATTATGGGAGATTGGGAGCTGCCCAATGTGTGTGCTGGGAAACAAACTCTAGAACTTCACAAGAACCTCAAGCACTTTTAACCACTCAGCCATTGTTCCAGTTCAGTCCCTTGTTCTCATTATAAATGAGACTCTTCTTATGATCTTCTCATTTGGTTTTCTAGGGGTCAAGTTTCATCATATTAAGATGTCAAAAAAAATTAAGTATTTCTTTGACTCTGGAAACAAATTGTTTTCAAAATCCTCAACAATTTCTCTTCTTTTCTGTTCTTCTCCTACGCTTTAAGTAATATTTATTATCCCATAAAATCATTTAGAAACATTCTTGGTTTGTCATTAATATGAAACTGTGCACACATCTGCATCCATTAGTTCTACATTGCTACCTTTAGCTTAAGGAAGTGCCATCCTCTCTACAATGTGAAATACGCTCCATATTCAATCTCCTCTCAGCTTCTCAGAAAGCTGTGTAGTGTGTTGAGCTATCCTTCAGCTCTGTTCCATCCAGTTTCCTAACCAGGAGCAGCATCCTCACATGCTGGTGCTTTCACAGACCTTTACAAGGCATCAGCTATCTTCGCAATCTGCATCTCATCAGCAGCCAACCACGTGGTCCTTGTCTGTCTTCGGCTGGCTTCTATCCCACCACTCCACCAAAATCGCTCTCATCTAAAAGAGCAGCAACGTCCCTGCTTCTAATTCTAGTGCTTATTCTTCACTCCTCATTCCTCTTGAGTTCACAGCAGAATTTGAAATGAGATTGGTGATTCCTTCCTTCTGGAAACACCTTTAAGCCCTGCCAGGCAATTTCTACCTATGTTCATCATCCTTTTATTTATTTAAGTTCTTGCTATTTACATTATTGATTTCTATATGGTTTAGATGCTAAAGATGCATGTTACAAATGAAACAGTTCATGTCAGTCACTGTGAATGCAGATACCTATTCGATGTACTCAGAATAAAAATACTGAAGAAAATTTTTCAAGAAAAGTGCATTTTTTCATTTCCAAATGTATATCAATATAGACTTTCACTCTCCCATAAATTAAATCAAATGAGATAGTGCACAGACATTAATTTCTGATAGTTTTGCTTTTGAAAATATACTATAAATATATTCAGCAACTTACCATTCTTATAGACATTATTCTGGAAAAGACCCCTACTTAACCATATGCCTTATTTAAAGAAAAGAACATAGAGTAAATAATTAGCAAATATAATACATTGATGGGGATTATTAATAAATTTCTCCATTATTAAAATGAGTTTTGTTGTTTAGTTTTACAGAAAGTAGTCAATAAATAATGGAATAGTATTAAAGTTTTAAAAAGAATGAATGGGGGAATAGATGCATAAGAGCTGTATATGATGTATGCTTTCAATTAGGACTAGTCTATGGAGGCTCTAAGAAGAGAGTTTGAGGTCAGACTATTTTACTCCTTATTCTGCAAAACCAGCATGTTGTCTGTCACATCAGACGCTGTGAATCCTCTCTAATCTAGGAAATCTTTTTTCTCATTTAATTATTTATTTTGTGTGATGTATATTCGTGTGTGTGCGTGCATGTTCATGAGTGTACTTTTGGGCATACAAGAGGAGGTCAGAGGACAACATTGGTTCTCTGTCCTCCTTTCCCACCTTATTTTAAATGGGTTTTTGTTGTTGTTGTTGTTGTTGTTGACTTCTGCATGTACTCCAGGTTAGCTGGTCCTTTTGATTCTGGGGATTCTTCTTTCGCTGTCTCTTAGCTTGCTGTGGAAGCCCTGGGATTACAGACATGTGCTACCATGTATGACTTTATGTAGGTTCCAGAGGTTCAAAGTCAGGTCCTCACGCTTGCACAGCAACCACTTTGCCTACTTAACCACCTCATCATCCTTTTTTTACTAACAGATAGGAAAATTTAATATTGCCCCCATTCTCTGGAATAAACATAAACTTTAAATCCTAGCATTGCAGAATAACTTCAGTTTTGGTTTTTTTTCTAGTCATTTTAGCTAATATTAGCAAATACTTCCAACTATGCATAAGTTAGCAACACAATTATAATTAGCTACTATAAAATGAACAGGTTAGTATATATTATATACAATCTTTCACCACAATCTTTAAAGTAATATTAGTAGAATCTACAACTTAAAATAAAAATTTCAGAGGTAGCAGGCTAACGATGACATGCCTCATATGGGGTATACCCAAAATTTGAAATGAAATCAGCTGACTCCAAAGGCTACAGTCCCTTCATTGTAATGTGCAGTAAATAGACTCTGCCCACAGGAAGTTGAACAGGGGAAAACGTTTGGGGAGTAGTTAGTACTTGTCTATTCTGTGCCTGTTCCCTCTTCTTGAACAGAGATTGGAGATACAAAAACCCAAAGACTGCATGTCCATCTTCCTCCTCTAGTAAGTAGAGACATGTAGAAAAAAAACCTGGGAGACCAAGCTGGAAGCTTGGATCCCTTTATACCTTCTTCCTGTCTTCTTTCTTGAAGGCTTAGATGCTCCTGTAGCCAGCCATCTTGGTCGACAAGGTGTACTTCAGGACATAAACCATGTACTAAAGGTAATGGGGGAAAAAAGCAAGTCATTGTCGAACCTCTGCTCTTTCCCTTCACTTCTTTGGTGTGAAGAACGAGTCTCTGAGTGTTTGGCTTCCAATGTGAGCTACTAAAACAGTCCTGATTGATGCAGATATACATTACATCATTAAGTGAGGAAAACACATTTATGGATTGTAGAGGAGCAGCATGCCAGATAATGGACAAAATATTGCCTCGGGCTAATGTGCTGTGGAAGCGGGAAGCAGGGTTTGGGGTAACAAATTAATAGAACTTTGAGATGTTGCATTTATTCAGAAAGAACTGAATGCTTTTCGGCAATTAGCCAGCCTAGACAGAGTTTCCATGTGGCAGCCCTGCTGCTGGCAGAAAGCTGGTTGCTAGATTGACAGACTCAGAACAGCTATTTAAGAATAAGGTTGCTGCGAGTGTAGAAATAGCCACAGACAGTTCATGCTCCTGAGGACAAATGATGGTTTGTTATTATGCTTGAACTATGTGAAATCAGTAAAGGCATTGTAGGAAGGAGCGAAACCATGGGGTGCTATTAAGAGTTGAGTAATTCTAGTTTGTGAGGGAATATGGATTCTACTTACAAAAATAATAGCATATAGGAGAGGAAAAAAGAAGTCATTGTCATTGTTTTGAATTGCTCGAGAGCTATTCCATTGTGTCATGAATCTTAAGTCAAATTTCATGTTATTACTATTAATTTTATTAGTGTGATGTATGTGTACTGCCACAATATTGCTTTAATGAAATAATGTATTGTGAGTTATGTTCCACAGATCTAATGTAATGCTTGTTAAATGTGGTGGGAATGTGCATGATGGGAAAGAGAGACGAAGAAAGGGAGGTGTGGTAAGGAGAGAAAGGAGAGAGCTAGAGATACATAGAGAAGGGGCATAGAGAGTTTTGTCTTATTAGTTCACGTTTTTAGGCATTCTAGTGACTTTCTTGACTTACAGCACACTTTCTATCAACATCCCCTGCTTTTAGCCATGATTAGCTTTCTATTTGCATCTCTAACATGCCCATTCAGGTAGATGTCTTTGCATACAGTAGTTACGGTGTTACTGCTTCCTCAACAGATTAGACACAGGACTCTTAATCACTGTATCAGGAAACACTCACACAAGCCAAACATGTAGGTATCAATAACATGTACCTGAAAAGGTCTCTAGATACACATTTGGGCATGATTGCCTGTAACAAATTATAAATGGCTGAAAACAGAACTCTCCTAGAAATTTCTATGTCCTCTTCCTTGAGGGCCTGAGGAAACCATTTCTTTACAGGAAGTGTCTCTTCTTGGTTCAGTATGGATCATTCTTTGAGGTTAGGGGACATTTTTGTGTACAACTATGGTGGGTTCAGTGTCATTGGGTTGCGTTCATGTGGTTCAGGGCACAAAAACAAACTATTTCAAGACACAAGGAAGAATGAAGATAAACTGGGGCCAGCAGGATGACTTAGTGGGTAGAGGCTCTTGCTGCCAAGACTCAATGACCTGAATTTGATCCTTAGGAGACACACGATGGAAAGAGACAACTTACTCCTGAAAGCAGTCCTCTGACTTCCACATATGGGCTGTGATGCCCCTGACAGGAATAGATTAATAAATGGAATTGGAGTAGTTTTTTTTTTTAAAAAAAAGGAATTTAGATGAACTAGAAAAAAGAGAGCATGCTTATTCAGAGCACTGGCTGGCCAGACTGCAATACATACTCACATTCTGTCATGATGACCATAAACTTTGGACGGGTAAAATAAGAATCTTGGACAGCAGTCGTTGTTAGTATGCTTGCTAGTAGAGAGAAAGGAGCCTCACAACCAAAACAGCGAAAGAGAAAAGGTATCAGCTGAGCACTCCCCCTTGTGCAAATATTGCAATAAAAGGGCAAAGCCTGTTTAAAGCCCAGTCTCCACCAAGCTGTAGCTCAAGTCATAAGGACAAAGGACTCAACCTGCTCAAAGGCAAAAAAGGAAAGCACAAATTGTGAGAGTCAGAATCCATTGCATGGAGTCATTACACTAAACGAAAGACGGGTGTGGAACAGCCGAGCATGGGAAGCTGCAAGGGGCACTCGGGGTGTCTTACTTCCCTGTTTTCTTCATTTAAGAAGGAGAAGGGAAATTATTGTTTATCTGTGCTTCAAACTCATGGCGTAAGTGACTCTCAGAGTTTCTTTTCCTCTTCTTCTTGCTCTTTTTCTGTTACCTAGACGACAAAGCATCTGTTTAGACAGACATTCATTTGTCTCTTTGATAGTATGTGTACATCATGGGAATCTGGAAGCCTTCGTTATATTTTAAAAAAATGACCATTAGAGTTAGCCTTGAATCTTTATGGAGTCATTTAATCAGACAAGGCCTTCACCTTCCATGTCACCCTTGATGTACGCAGAGAAAGTCTCATTTGAAGACATTGGTGCAAAAGGGGTGGTAGATAGGACTGGGAAATAGACTCAGTCAATAAATTGTTTTCCATAGAAACGTGAGTGCCTGGGTTTGAGTCCTCAGCACCCCCATATTTTTTTAAAGGAAAAGCTGAGACTGGCATATGCCTACATCCTTAGCAGTGGGTAAGGGCAGAGTCAGGAGGATCCACGATATTTGTTGATCAGCTCTGCTAGCCAGGCGGTAGCTCCAGATTCAGTGAGAAACTGATTTAAAACTAAGGTCAAAGGGCGTGGTGGGAGCCAGCGAGGCCCTGCCCTGCCTCGCCAGGTGGATGCTGCAGAAGCCAGCCAGGGCGCCACTAGAAGAACAAATAGGTGATGGAGAGGTGGGAAAAATAGGAAAGCAGAGCGGTGCGTGTGCTGTGGAGAGAGGCAGAACTGGAGACACGGCTGCGGGGACAGGTGTGAGAAAGGGCTGAGGTCAACAGTGGAACAAGTCTTTAGTGTGCAGCAGCCTGGAGCGTACATAGAAGCAGACTCAGCCCCCAAACTCGCTGCCTGGCCTTTGGATCCCCCAGTCTCTGGACAATGACAGAGGTCTGAGATGAGGAACAGTTCACTTTCTGGATCGAACCTCCTCGAAAGACCACCATGGCCTGCCAAGCCACCAGAGACCATGTTGATGCACGTAATCCATGCTGCTGACCCAGGCCGTGATGAATCTTGAGATCCATGTGGACTTAACGTCATCTATGCTGCTGTTTGAGTCCTCAGGGATTTGCTCCCTGGGGGGGCCATGTTGACATGAGTGGCCCGTGTAGCCACCTGAGGCCATGTTAAGACCCTGTGGTCCGTGCTGCTGCTGAGGGCCATGAGTGAGTTGGTGGTCCTCATACAGCTATGCGCCATGTTGATGTCTGTGACCCATGTTGCCACCCAAGGCCAAGCGGATATCCTTGGTCGGTGCTGTTGCCTGAATCCATGACGATATGTGTGGGCTGCACTGCTGCCAGGGGCCAGGTTGAAGTGAGGGGCCCATGTAGCTGCCTAGGGCTATGGTGATGTCCAGGTCTGGGCTCCCTTCAAAGGCCTTGTCTGGGTCTGTAGCCCTACTGCAGCTGGGGGCTGTATTGGTGCTCTGTGCTGTCACCAGAAACCGTGTGGAAGCACATGATCCGTGCTCCCTCTGACTGTGAAGAACAAGGAAGCTACTACTTTTGCACTGATATCGATGACAGCAGAAGCAGAGTTGAGAGGGAGGGACATGGAAGGCCTCTGTGACAACCCCTACCCCCTACCCCAATAGTTCCTCCCCCCCTCCCCCCAAAAAAAGCTAACAGCCTAGACAGACAGAAAGCCATCAAAGAGAACTCTTACAAAGTGTGATAGGGATGCTGAAATGTACCTCTCTGTAATTGATGGCTTCTGGCAGTGGTGTTAGAGGGGAAGGACGCAGTTCTGTTTAAGGGGCTGGCCACTGAGAATTTGACCATGCTCCAGTGAGTATATAGATAGCACAAACTGGACTTGTTTTTTTTTTTTATTCTTATTTTTATTGTTACCTTTGGGGGGGCGTCGCAAGGGTGGGGAAGCAGACATGGAAGGACTGGGAAGTGAGTGTGATGGGGTTCATGATATGAAATTGCCATAGAATCAATGAAAATGTTATATTGGAAAATAAAATAAAACTAAGGTGAAGAATGGGATGGTAGAGGAGGATCCTTGGCTTTGACCTCTGGCCTCCACACAAATGTATGCACATGTGCGCCCACATACAAATGCAAAAACATGTATGCACACACAAAAAATAGAGAAACCATTTTTTCTAAAAAAAAAAAAAAAAAAAAAAGGCATATTGAAATCACAGTTCATATCATTTAATGCCCTCCCAGGGATAATTGCTAAATGAGAAAGCAAATGTTCCTCTTCTATGCTTCTGGAAATGCAAGCCAAGTGGGCAGGACCCTTCACCAATCCTGTCTCACCAGGTCATTTCTCAAGACACTTCACTCTCAGAGGCTAAGAAAAAAATGGTGCTTGCCAAAGAAACATCACAGCAAGTAACTTGATCTCTTTTTCTATCAGTTGCAAAAATATCCTTTATGGATTACACACTGATGTTCCTTGATGTTATATAAGGAGCTGGGGCTTGATAAATGGTATTATACATTCATTTCTAAAAATAATGCCTGGAAAAGCTGTCAGATTTATCAAAAATAGGAAAGACTTTTACATTCTGGACTGAGTCATGGAAGAAAATTGCTTCGTGTTGGTAAGGAATAGAAATAACAATTATCCTACATCTCTTGCTCCAAGCATGGCATTCTGTCTGACATCTGTGTATTTCAATCATTGATTGATCACTGGTCTCCCATCTGTACTGGGAAGTTCCAGGAAGGTGGGGATTTTTATAAAACTGTGGGCACACATCTCATAAAATATATTCAGATGTCACATGAAATTGTAGCTTTCAGATGAGCAAGATGTGGGGCTAATGACCACGATGTTGAAGGGATCTTGTTGGGCCCACAAAGTTTCTTTCTATAACCTAATTGCGATAGTAAGGCCCTAGGGGAGACTGAACTCTAGTTCTTCTAGTTTGGTATTGTATATGCAGCATGTTCTAAATCCTCTCACAAGACTGTGGGGATAACTTGAGGAGCACTTACAAAATCAACTCTAAATTTATTGTCACCCCAAAATATAATTTTTAAAAAAGTGTTTAGTAAGACTAAATGCAAGAAGATTCTCAAATGTATCAAATTTTTGCAAGTTTCTTCTCTAAAATTTTCCAGGAATTTCAAGATTCCTAAGATGCAATTTCACCATTAATCCACATGGGATAAAGTAACGGCCAGCGAGCATTGCACACTCAAGTAGAAAGTGGGTGGAAAATGGGACACTGAGGCATCCGAGAAAAACACAAAGAAAAAAATGTATTCCTAAAATCTCATGACTTCATCGCCAATGGGAACAATAGAGCAAGAAATCCTGAATCTGATTATCTAAGTGCGTCTTCTATACTCCCCTGTCTTACCAGGTCAGCTCAGACAAGTCTGCAGAGTATTTCTTTTTTGTTTGTTTATTTCATTTCTCTTCCAAAACCTTCCTCCCCTTTGAGTGTTCCTACCTTTGTTTTTATTACCCTAGTGGACAATTAATTATTTAGAGTATAGCATGCTATCGGGTAAGTTTTCCCTTTAATGTTAGTTTTAGAAAATCCTATCTTCTCTCTCAGAACTCTGCTCAACAAAACCCAGAAAAATATGTTTACCATAAAATCATTTTACAAAGCCACAGCCCAGATAAAAGGAAACACTAGTTTTATTTGTGATCATTGGCCCCAGTGAAGATTTGCAGAAAGAAAACAAAAAGAACATGAAATTGTCAATATCATTTTACGGGTCTGGGCAGTGAAGTTTGGGATTTAATTGTGGGTGATGCTGACGGAATCTTCAGAGCTGTTCAGTGAAGGCAGTGTTTCCGCACCGCATCTAACACAGGAAGGAGACAGAACGTGTTAACTTTCCACACTTCTTCACATCTTTCTCTGTGCTGCACGCCTCTCTGACTGACACCCAGCAGCAATTTCAGGTAATTTGCCCTCTCTTAGGTACTGAATTACTTGGTCCTACTTTAAGAACAGACAGAGAAGAAAATGGGCGGGCGCCGGTGTCTCTAGGTAGCCATTTATATTTCTTGAGCGCCGAGCATCCTCTAACTCTTCCTGATGTTGCTGACTCTGAAAAGCAAAAGCAATTGTATTCTATGCCTCAATCATCCCTTTCTTTTTCCAGATGTAATTCTGAATCCTTTAAGCTGTATCATCGGCAGTTGCTTTTGTCCTTTGCTGGGTTGATGATCATACATCTTTGCTAATTTAAATACAGGCATTTACATTTTGCTGTTGATCAGTAAAACCTTGTTATTCCTTAGAAAAGAAAAGTCACTGATTCAACATCACATATGGAGTTATTGTTTTTTTACCAAGCTTTTGCTCCAACTAACCTAGTGAGTCAGGCTAAAAATCAAAATAGGGTTGTACTAACATTCCACATCACAAAGTTGAAAATATGCTAGTGGACGCTCCCCTCCTCCCAAAGAAAAAACCAGAATTAAAATCATAATAGCCTAATTCCCCAAACAGGTAAACTGGCAGGATAAGAAATTTCCTTTGACCTAATCCGTAGCAGAAAAGGTTAACTTGAAGAAACTGGTGTGGTCAGTTAACTTCCTGTTCTGTTTCCTGTGCTCATCTTTGAAAGAAAGTAACTTTGTAATAACAAACTACTCTAGGGGTGTGTGTGTGTGTGTGTGTGTGTGTGTGTGTGTGTGTGTGTGTGTGTACGTGCATGTGAGCTTTCTAATGCCTTTTTCTGTCTATAACATCACCTCCTCTGACTGACCCTTTGAACATTTACTATATTATATGGAAAGAAACATTGCCCAGTTCTAGAATCACAAAATGAGCCAATTAAGTTCATTAATTCATTGTAAATTTAGCCTTTGAAAGTCCATGTATATACACATAATTATCACCATCTGTTTATCCACCCTTCAGAGAGGGTATTTAGTGCATTTGTAATACAGCTAGACTCTTTATTTCTCCCAGAAAAATGTCTAGAAACAATCACTAATCTTATCAAAGTGTCAATGTGCAAAATCAGCTTTCAAAACTAAGTTGTCTTTCTATACACCACCAACAAATACACCAAGGAAAATATTATTGGCATATTCCCATTTGCAATAGCACCAAAGACAATAAAATATCTTGGGATAAACCTAATCAAGGAGGTGAAAGACCTCAATGAAAGCTTCAACTCTCTGAAGAAAGATTGAAAAGGCGCTAGAAAATGGAAAGACATCTCATACTCATTGTTCAGTAGAATTAATATTATGAAAATGACCATCCCACCAAAAACAATTTATAAATTCAGTGTAATCCCATTCAAAATGCATTATTCTTCATAGGAATAGCAAAAAACAAATCTGAAATGTATGGAACAAGAAAAAAACTGGCTTTTTTTGCTTAGCCTAATGATTCCCCAATTTCACCCATTTTCCTGTAATATTCAGTATGATATGTTGTACGGAGAATTGCTTCACTGGAGAGATTTAAACAAATGTCTACCACCCCCTTATATGGCACCAATAAGAAACCAAAGTGTTCCCACTGAAGTCCAAACTGGGGAACCAGTGAGTTTACTGGGCTTACTCATAGAGCAAGGATATGGGTTACTTGTAGGTGTCTGGATGATCCCAAAGCAGCCGCCCCACCACAAAGTCTCATTCTAGCATGATGACCATTTCCCCATAGCTGTATAGATGGAGTCTTCCCACCCACTACCACATCCCACCCTATCCCTGTTGGCTTTACCACCCTCCAAATTCTCCAACACCTGCCAAGACCATGAGACCATGAACAAAGTGGGCAGAATTACATACGAATGTCCAAGATACACAGGAAGGAACTGGTAGAACCTTAGAAGGGTGGGGTCCAATGACCATCTCTACACCTCATTCTATGAAGGGATGTCAACAGTCAACAAACCTGACCTCTGGGGGTTTCTTGAAAGTAGTCACTGTGTTCTAATGAAGAAAATGGCCATTATGCTATAGGGATAGTATTCTATAGCATATGTACATGTATGTCATATTTTAGATATCCAATCATCTGCAGACATGGTCCTAGGCTGATTGCATATTGTAGCTACTTCAGAATGGAGTGAGTGATAAATACAACAGGCAGGTATCACTCTTGTTTGCATACTTTGCATCCCTCAAAGCAATACACAGGCATGATATACCTGGGCCTATGGCAGTTCTACTCTTAGTTTTTGCAGCCTCCTCCGTACTGAGTTTCATACTAACTGAACTAATTTATGTCCCACTGAAAGTGTAAAGGATTTATTTTTCATATCCTCATATATTATACATATATATATATATATATCCATTCTAAGGTGTGATTGGGTTACAATGTGGTCTAAAAATATTGAACTTTTTTTCAAATATTAATAGACTGTACGTGGGTAAGTTTCCATTCAGAATATTGTGCCAATTTTTTTATTGCTATGATTGTTTGTTCTTTTCATGTTCCATTTGTTAAAGTCTTTGTGCAGGCTGTATACCAATGCTCTGTCAGATAAAGAGCTGGCAAAATTTTCTCCCACTCTTTGGGTATTTACTGTTATTTTTTGATAATCTTCCTTCTTCTGAGATACATTGTTCTTACATTATCAGGGCTCCTCCAGTTTTCTCTCATTAATGTGGGTATGACAAACCCATTCCATTTCAAATTCTCCATGTTCTATATTCTTTAAAGTGAGTTACTGATCAGCAAATGTGATTAGCGTTTTTATTTATCTTGTTAGTGTGCATGAACTTCTTCTATTAAAGTGGTTATTGGTACAGTTGTTTTCCATGCCTGTTACTACTTGCTGAGCATCTTTGTTCTCTTCTCCCCTCTTTCTGTCTTGTCTGGTAGTAGACATTGGGGTTTCGTTTTATCACCTCACTTAATATGTTATATTTCATTTTTAAAAATTATAATATAATTACATAATTTCCTCCATTCCCTTTCATCCCTCCAAACCTTTCTATATACCCTTTCCTGCTCTCTTTCAAATTCATGGCCTCTTTTTCTTTAATTGTTGATATGTATATATATATCAACACCTCCTTATATGGCACCAACAAGAAACCAAAGTGTAATCCCACTGAAGTCCAACCTGGGGAACCAGTGAGTTTACTGGGCTTACTCATAGAGCAAGGATATGGGTTACTTATAGGTGTTTGGATGATCCCAAACAAGCCACACCACCACAAAGTCTCATTTAGCATGATGACCTAGATATATATATATCATGTACAACCTGCTCAGCCCATTTATTGTTATTTGGACGTACATGTTCTCAGAGTTGACCTCTTTATATAAGAAAGTCTACATTTCTGCCTGAAGATCTTTTCTCCATAGAAATATAGTTGTGTTGGGTTCTATAAACATCTCAGATATCTCATTGCTCATATCTTATTTTCACTGTTTATGTTGAGATATTTGGTATAACCCTCATCTTTCTTTCTCTATACACAGGATTTCTTTTTCTTTGTCTCCTTTCAATTTTTTCTCTTTTTTCTTCATCTTTGGCTTTCTGTAATTTAAAAATAGCACATCTAAGGTTTCGTCTTTTTATTTGTTTGTTTGGTTGGTTGTTTATACCATTTGAGACACTCCAACCACCCTGGGTCTATGGGTTTGTGAGTGTCACTAATTTTGAAAACTTGGGGGTATTTTGAGATTTTAAATTTTGTGCTCCATCATCTTCTTCTTTTTCTGGTATTCAATTTGCATGCATGTTATATCTGTTGATATTATCCTCACAGTTCTTAGACATTGTGTTTTGTTTTTCCATTTCATTGCTGGAATTGTTGATTCAACCTATCTTCGGGTTTACTCATGTTGTTTTTGAGTATATTTACATTGATATGAACTGCAAAAAGTGATATTTCACCTCTGTAACTATGCACTATACTGATAACATTTCTTTTTCATCTTCCTTTAGCATTTGTCTTGCAGCTAGAACATTTCATCTGTTCCTTCACCTCTCTTACTGTCCAAAGAATATATCAAAGCAGGTATTCTTTTACACTCCTTCTGAAGAATACAATCACCTTGTTGGGCAAGTGGCTTGGCAGCCTTCTGACATTTACGTTGTATAGCAGAGAAAAAACTATAACTGTTTTACACTCCTGAAATATAAACTTTGAGGGATATTTCTTATAATGTTGGATGATTTATTATTTTAGTCACCACACTACTGTTTGGCAATTCAAAAAGAAACAGCAATATACAAACTATCTTTGATCTAAGCAACTTGTTCTAGTCAAATGCCCTTTACAAGAAAATTTTCTCAGTTTATTTACATCATTAAAAGAATTTATTTATACCCCTTGAAAAATACATCTACTGGTAGGTAAGACAAACTTATTTAAACTTGTTTCTCAGTCGTGAAGAGAAGGTAAGGAGTTAAAAGTACTTATGGCTCTTCTAGAGGCAGTTAGATTCCCAGCACCCATGGCAGGCAGCTCAAAACTTCCTATCTCTCCAGCTCCAGAAGATCCAACACCCTCTTCTGGCCTCCTTGGGCAACCGCAAGTACAAATACTCACACAGAGACACATGTAAATACATGATTTTGAAATAATAAAAATAAATAAATCCTTTTTAAAAAAAACTTGTATTAAAAAATCATAAGAGGTGAAAAGACAACTGACAGAGTGAGAGAAGATATTTGCAAATCCAATATCTGATGGGTAAGTTTGTAAAAGTTAATTCCGGCCAACTTAATAGGATACAATGTTTCCCAGTACCCGGCAAGGCACCATTTCTGGGACTTTCTTTGAGTGTTTCCAGAGGGAGGCATCTGAACCAGCAGAGAATGTAGTGAATCAGCTTCAGTGCGCTATCCAGTCACACATGCCCATGGAGAACAAAAAGGTAGAAGACACACAAATATTCATACTCTCTAAATGTTCTCTCTCCCTCCCTCCCTCCCTTCCTCCTTTCTTCCTTCCCTCCCTTCTTCCCTCTCTCCCTCTTTCCCTCTCTCCCTCTTTCCCTCTCTCCCTCCTTCTCCCTCTATCCCTCCCTCCCTCTCCCTCTCTCTTTCTCTCTTTTTTTCTCTCTCTCTGCCCCTAACTTGTGGATATGATGTAAAGCTCCCAGCTACTTGACCTCCTACCCCAGTGCCAGGCCTGCATGCCTCCATGCTCCCCATTGAGATGGTTGTGGACTCACTTCCTGAAACTCCTGAAACTGTAAGCAAGTCCCCAATTAAATGGATTTCTTTTATAGGTTGCCTTGGTCATTACGTCTCTTCACAGCAACAGAAGAGTTACTAAAACCTGCCCAGTGGTCTTCCAGAGTCTTGGGTCTTTAGCTTCAGAATGAAGATCATATTTCAGCTGTTTCCCTGGTTCTCTATCTTCTATGAAATTTATTGTGGTTATTCCTTTAAAATGTGATGACCGATCTGGGCGGTGGTGGTGCATGCCTTTAATCCCAGCACTTGGGAGGCAGAGGCAGGAGAATCTCTGTGAGTTTGAGGCCAGCCTGGGCTACATAGTGAGTTCCAGGAAAGGCGCAAAGCTACACAGAGAAACCTTGTCTCAAAAAACCAAAAAATAAAAATAAAATAAACAAAATGTGAGGGCCAATTCCCATCATTAATTTTTGTTCATCTATTTATTTTCTATTCACATATCTCTATTAGTAAGACTTTAGCTAATGTAATATACATGGAAATCAACTTATAAAAAGGAATTTGGGCTCACAATTTTGGTCAATGACCAATTATTAGCCCCCTTGCTTTGGTACTTTGGTGGCCCAGATTCCATAGTGGAAGTTGATAGAAGAGAAAATGTGTTTATCTTATGGTAACTAGACAGTGAAAGAGAAAGACACCTGTGTCTCACAATCCCCTTCAAAGGAATGTCCCCAGTGACCTTAAATTGGGCCCTATATTATAAAGGTCTCTACCATCCAATAGGGTAAACTGAAAACCAGTTAACAAACTTTAACAAATTGCACTTGACAATTTAACAAATTTCAAATTGCATTTGAAAGGCATTCCAGAACTAAGCTGTAGCACTGTGTCTTTATCCATATCCATCTGTCTGTCTACCTATCTTCTTCTATCTCCTATTTCCTATTGGTTCTTTCTCTTTGATAAACTCTGAGACATATTTACATCCAGATTATATTTTAAAAAATACAATTTAGCAGTAGAAAAGCAAATAATCAAATTGAACACAGGCAGGGAATTTTTATGGACATTTTCCAGAGGGGAAAATAAAATCCATAACAAGACACCACTTTCAGACCCACCAGTGTTGTTATAATTTAAAATAGGGTTAATAAGAAGTTAAAACAGATGAAAAAGTTGGAATTATCATATATTGTGAATGGGGATATCAAAGGGTGTGACCATTTTGGAAAACAACTTGATAATTTTAAGTGTTAAGTATCAGTCTAACATATTATGTAGCAATTTTACTTTTAGGTTTATACTGAAAAGAAATGGACACATATTGATTGACATAACTTGCACAATGTTCACCCTAGCATTCCTCAGACTGAAAGTGGAAACGTCCCGTGTTCTTTCAAATGATTAATGAGTAAATAAACCTTCACTCAATTGAATATTATTTGGTAACACAGAGATGTGAAATACTGATATATGAATATCTTAATATATCTTAAGGGTTGTGGCTGGAGAGATGTCTCAGTAGTTAAGAGCACTTGCTGTTCTTCCTAAGTTCAGAGTCCAGCACCCACATCAGGAGTCTCACAACTGCCTATATAGCTCTGGGAATACAATGCCCTCTTCTGGCCTTGATGGGCACACCCACACTTGCAGCAAATACACACAGAGACACACACATTAATAATGAGTGAGTAAATCTACGAAATATCTTAAGTTAAAGTGTGTTATCATGAAAACGACAATACTTTATGATTTCATTTACATTAAGTGTCTGGAACAATTATGCCCAGAGGAAAAAGAGCAGCTGTGTTCCAGCTGTAACATTATTGGGAAGTGACAATAGTTTTGGCTAACGGATGTAGGGTTTCCTTTTTTAATGACAAAAGTGTTCTGAAAGCCACCGTGATGATGAATGAACAACTCTGTGAAAATAGTAATGGCCTAGTATGCTAATAACTATTTACTTTAAATTTGTGAATTGTATATGATTTATATCTCAATAAGCTGCTGTTATAAACCAGGAATCTAGGGGTAGGGTTCTGGGAACTTTCCTGGTTGCTGAACTTTTTAAAAAATGAATTTTCCCTACCAACTCCCCGGATCCCTTGAAACCTGAATTCTGTATAATACATCTTGAACAGAGTGACATGCTTGTTCTGTCAGTGTTAGAACTCTGTGGTTTCTTCTACACAACTTCTCCTCATGGTTTTGTATATGATAGATTCAGCAATGATTTTCCTCCTCATTTCTCCCAGGGCTCCCAGCCAGTCGTCTTTCTCAACCATACTTTCCTCCTCTCAATACATCCAGACGCCTTGACTCCCCTCTCTCTTGCTGTTCATGTGCAGGCAAGCACCTTGAGATACTGCCTCCGTATAACTGACTTTCTGAAATGCACAGTAGAATTTCCAAATCATCACCTTGCTCCTCAGACAGAACGTGCCTCAGACCTAATTCCTCCCTTGCAGACTTTTTCCTCTTACTGTGCTCAGCCACCTGTTCCAGTCACTGAAGCTGGAACTGTTTACTAAACCGTCGTATGCTTCCACCATCCATGTCTCCTCAGGGTCTTCTGAATCCCTCCCTCTTCTTCAGTCCCACCTTGTCTACCTAGCGGACTTCTTCCATCATTTCCTAACTGAAACAATAGAATAAAAATCCCAATGTAGTATGTTTGTGCCAAAGATATAAAGGCTATTTCCCCAGAGGAAAAAATGTGATGGTAAAAGTAGGAATCTGAATTTTAAAAGCCCTAAGGGGAAGGATAAAATTAGGAGAAAGAACTATGAATCCCCTTTTTGAGGAAATGAATTTTTAAAGGTGCTTTTCAGTTCAAATATTGGCAGGTTCTGTGCTTTATTTGCGTGAGTATGTCATTCTCATACACACCTATTCCTAGTCCGAATCTTCTCTATTTCGTGGTGTGAATGCTTGGCTTCAAAATAGCCTATCTCCTCTTCACTATCGTAATTAACTTTGTCATATTAGAATAATGGTTTCCTAAAGGAATTCTCCTGGCTGCAGTTTCTTACCTGTCATTTAAAGTTTGAAAATCTCATTCTTAAAAGCAGAGACAGTGTTTTTCACCTATTAGATTAACAGAACTGAAAAAAAAAAGACAGACAGTATGCAGGTGCTGGGGGAAACATCTATCTACTGATGGGGGCAATTGTAACGGAGCTGATTTTTTGCAGACCCCATAATGCTTTTCAAAATAGGCATGCCATTTGATTCTGGGATTCCACTTTAAAATTGTATACCCTACAGAACTGCTTGCACATTGAAGCAAATGTGTCCATTGTTTCATTTTTTTTTCCCTATGAGGGAAAATCGGAAAACCTACTTAAATGGGCTCAAGAGAACATTTTAGTTATGGTGCATGTATGTTCTCCTGGATGGATGGTAAATAGTTATTTTAGCATTGCTCCAAATTCCAAATATTTTCCTGAACAAATATGTAAATAAACACTTATTTTTATTTATTAAACATTTATTATTTATTTTAGTGTGTATGTACATGTGTGCATATGTGTGTGTATGCTTGTGTGTGTGTGTGTGTGTATGCGTGTGTGTGTGTGTGTGTGTGTGTGTGTGTGTGTGTGTGTGTGTACTGGCAAATGCCATAAGAGGGTGTTGGAACTGGTGTTTTAAGTAGTTGTGGGCCAAGAGACATGGATGTTGGGAACTTAACTCCTGTCATGCTGAAAGGGCAGCAAGAACTCTGAAATGCTGAGCCATCTCTCCAACCCCAACATTTATTTTATTTTTAGTCTTTTCTTTAAAAATTACAATATAATTACACCACTCCCCCCTTTCTTTTCCCTCCTCCAGCCCCTTCCATATCCCTTCCCTGCAACGCATCCATGTATCCCACTCACGCCCTTTCAAATTTGTGGGCTCATTCTTTGATTATTATTGTTACACACACACACACACACACACACACACACACACACACACACAAATATGTATATATGTATATATAAAAATATCACTATATAAATAAAATCTGCTGAGTCTGTTTAGTGTTGTTTGTGTATAGTTTTAATCTTCAAGACTGACCACTTTGTATTAGATAACCCACGAGGAGACTCATCCCTGAGAGTGACTCTCCCTCTCTCTGCAGTCTTTAGGTGCCTGTTGCCCTTAGTCTAGATGTAGGACCTTGTGAGATTTCTCCCTTCCACATTAGCACATCTACTGGTGTTGTCATTGTTCAAGTCTTGTTTAGACAGCCATATTGTTGCTGTGTCGTGGTGTAGTTTCCCTGTCCTTTCTAGAAAAGCCTGTAACAATGAAGCTTCTCTTTGCAGCAAATGGAGATCACTGTAGAAAAACCACAAATGCAGAGGTCAAATGATTATGGGTAACCTAGCCCCAGTAAATGCATCTATAATACAACTTCCACACCTAATGCTCAGGGACCATCTCAAATAGGAGGGGTCAGAAAGATTATAAGAACCAGAGGACCAGAAAGTCCAACATTTACCTTTCAAACGCTAAATATAATTTGATATATTTTTATGACTTGGTATTTTCATAAGCATTTCATAATTATATATGAAATTCCTACAGCATTCTTATAAAATACATTTGCATATTGCATATAACACTGTATCACCCATTTTCAGACCAGGATCACAAGATGCTCACGGTTCCTCAGCTCTGGCCTCACTGCTATAATTCAACATGGACACCCTTTGTTTTTCAGCTTTTCCCCAGATTTCATCACAGCAGCTGATTGAAATCTATGAAAACAGTCATACTACATTAAATGAGAAGACCACTCACTGCTCATGCTTTGACCACCAGGTAAAATCCTGTGACAGTCAGGACAGATTCCTCCGTTACTCTGATTCAGCAAAGTTAGCAATTATGATCAACATTCCGTACCGACAGAGGTCACTCAGCTGCTTCTGCACACCAGACTGCTCCAGGTAGCCTCTTGTAGAACAGTTATCTGCCTTTCCTAGGGTGTGCTTCAGTTTGAAATCCTCTGCTGTTATAGAGGAGCCATGCATGAACCAACCATGTGGCACATGCCTCACTGTTGCCCATGACCTGATGACCCCCCAGAGTGGTTGCTGTAGGCTAATGCTACTTGGGTACTCATACTAACTTCCCCGTTTATTACACGACATCTGATAAACCAAAACCTCTCTGAGCCTCTGTTTATTCACCTCTGTTTATTACAAAGAAAAGATCACAATACTCCTTATGTCTCAGAAACAACAGACCATGCCGTGTCTGTCTCAGCAGCTGGCTCATAAGAAAATCTCTCAATTCAAATCACCCTTATTTTATTGAAAACTCTTCTGGAAATGTGACTGTAGATACTTGTGTCTCTTTCCCATACACCACCACACTACAGAATCATGTAATGCTTTCTTCATCCTTACAAAGAAACTTCTAAGGCAGTGTTTCAAGTCCACGTGGAAAGCTAACCTTTAGGTAATGGCATTGAGGCGGACCTAAATTTTAGGGGTTCCATCCTCATCAATGAGATTAGTACTGCCCTTTTCTACTATGTGACAGCTGTAAGAGACCATCTCTATGGAATATCTTGATTGTCCCACCAAGTCTACTGGCATCTCAACCTTGGATTTCATGGCTTCCAGAACCTTGTGCTGTACATACATACATACAGATGTATGTATGTATATGTGTGTGTGTTTATAAATTGTCTGGTCTAAGGCATTTTGCTATAACAGCTTGGAATAAATGAGACAGGAAGTTGGTTCTCAAATGGGGAGGAATTGTAATATCTGCAGGTGGTTTTGGTTCAGGCAACAGGAGTAGAAGGGAGGGGGCTGCTGGCATCTGGTAATAAGAATCCAGGGAAGCTGCTAAGGATTTACCACTGCATAATTCCAAACAAGGAATTTTCCAGCACAGCACTGCTGGAGTAGACGATTCTGGCCTAGAGGATCGATGTCTTTGCCAGGATAGAAACAAGCTCTCACCATTCACTTTCAGTCCCTCATTGTTTATAATTTCTTCAGTTATGGCAAATAGTTCATCTTTATGTTTTCTTTTTTGCTGTGAAATGAATCTTCTTATTTTGGTAAAGAAGTGGTGTGTTGTATGTAAATCCAATAAATTGTATGCCAATCACTGCAAATGCCATCCTCAACTCATTAATGACTGTCAGTCAATATCCCTTCAGTTATTCCTACAATTAGGAGCCCTCATGGCTAAATTTTATGTAGCAGCCAGAACTGTGCCATGAACAGATAAATGAGGTTTGTGATAATTCTGATAGTGGCCTTTCAGCATCTGAAATAGTAAACGGAATCATAGAGCAGAATGCTGACAAT
The DNA here is from genome assembly GCF_007827085.1 of Peromyscus californicus insignis. Lineage (NCBI taxonomy): Eukaryota > Metazoa > Chordata > Mammalia > Rodentia > Cricetidae > Peromyscus > Peromyscus californicus. The sequence continues at coordinate 90,525,431 of NW_026294595.1, read as the reverse complement.
CAATCAATGCATATTTAAGCATTTATTGAGCTCCACTAATGAACTCTACTCTATGTCGGATGCTAGGGGGGAAGAAAAACCTGCCTTATATGTCTTTTACATCCCTTGAGGAGTGTTTAGTCAAGTTCAGGGGGAAAAAAAGTGATATTTAAAGATTGAAATCGATTTTATACTCTGAGTCCCTAAGAGCTCGATGTGGAGGACAGTTAAATGGCAGGTGATGTCTCATATGGTAATTTGATAAGATGATAAAAGAATTATTATTAGGAACTATTTTTACAATTTTATAATACAATCATGTGACAGAGTCACTGTGAAATGAAGGCAGGCAATCCTTTTTAAGCTATTTCATTTAAATTTCTAAAAATAATTTCAGATAGACTAGGAAGATGTCCCAGTCAGTACAGCGCTTACTGTACAAGTCTGAGGAGGTGAGTTCCGATCTCAGCACCCATGAAAAAGTCAGGCCTTGGGAGTACTAGCCATAATCCTAGTGCTAGGGAGCAAAGACGGGCAGGCAGTCCAGCTGAACCAGTGAGCTCCAGGTCCAGTGAGACCCTGCCTCGGAGGACAGGACAGAGAATGAGGGAGAAAGGTGTCTGATACTTACCTCAGGTCTCCACACATGAACACACACACAGTAAATAAACAAACAAACAAACAAACAAATAAATAAATAAATAAATAAATAAATATTAACAGAACGAGTTTACTTCCTGAACATGGATAATAGCTCTCTGACTCATGATCTCTGTAGTCGAACGAATACCATAAAGCTGGCAGTGAACCTGATAAATCCCCATACCATCTAAAGCCAGCCCTTTGTATGTTTAAGCTGGTTTAGTTTTCAGATTTTAAACATCTATGGCACCCAAATGAAATTTGTAAATCTGAGGGACAAGGGAATTATTTTTTGGTTGATTGTATTAAATCAGCTAAGATTACTACTCAGGCTTGAAATTTAGCTAGTTAGTCACAACAGAATATTTCCTGAGAAACGAAAAGCCTTGTCAAATAAAGGCTGGGTCCAGAAAGCCTGCAAACAATGGAGAGGTGAGCTTGTTCCCTGGAGTTTTTCTCTGGGTGCAATAAGGGAGTACCTGGTTCTGAGACAGCTCAGACTAGCTGTGTGCTGTGAGGGGACATTCAGTATTTCTTTACCTTCAGGGTGGCAATTACCTTCACAATTGCATGCACATGGAGAAGAAAATAAACTCCAAATTACATTGTGAACTCTGGAGATTAGTGCATCATTTCATGGACAGTTGAACCTCTGTCCCATATAAATGCTTCCATAACAAAGCAAAAAGCATCATTATACCATCTCCTGGATTTCCACGGAGTTTGCATGAGGGCGTTGCCACCTGACTTACATTACGGAGAATGGGAGGGAGGTAAGGAAAACACAAACCAGGCTTTGAAAATTTAGGGAGACATCTGTGTCTGTCCTTAAACATTCGTCCTTTTACTCTGTGGTAGCCATGGAGCATAAGATGCATCACCCACTCTGTGCCTTTTGGTAATGAAATTATGTACAAATTGTACCTGTGAAGGCAAGTATACACTGAGAATGTGTGTCAGTATAGATCACTTTCAGCCTTCAGGAGGGGTTTAAAATGCCTTATAGTTCCAAGTCAACCTTTGAATTCACAGATCCAAGCGGGAACTTGGATTGTGACTTTCTGTGTTGTTGGAATAGTGTGGATTAGGGCAGTGACCATCCCCTTCACCTCTGAGAGTTGGTATAGACAAGAGCACAGAAAATCTCTGAACTTTGGACATTTGATCAGGCTGAAAGATTTCTTCCAGCCTCTTAGCCACCACCTCATCTGACCCCCTGTGCTCAGTACTCCTTGAGTCATACCCTTCACCTTCATATCAAAGTTAGATTGGGGGCTTGGTTTCATATTTTCACCTCCACTGTTCCTGGAGCATTCACAGTAAAAGCTTTCAGAGCTTTTATTTTCCCCAAATCCCCCCTACCCTACTTTCCTTCCATTCCTGAGTTCAATCAATTCTCCTTACTTGAAAATTGAAGTCTGATTCTGATGCATTAAAAGGTGAAAATATTGAATAATGTTTATACATTTTAATCAATTTCTCAGTATACAGTTCTGAAAAAAAAAAACAATAAGGAAATTGAAGCAGAGTGCAAAGCCAAAGTGGAATGGATAGCCAAGGACAAACTCCTGGCAGGTGCTTTGAATCTGAAAAGTTTCATCCTTTACCATTTCCCAGGCCTCTGCCAATCTTACCTCTTCATTAAGCCACACTTTCTGGGTGGATGCTCAGACAAAAGCTAGGTGTCTGAGTGCAGCACTTGCCACTGAAATGTCTCAAGCACACCACAGCTCAAGCTGTTCCCTCCAGTTCATGTTCATTGTTTGTAACCAGAAATGGAAGGTTATGATTGAATCTGAACATGATGAATCAGTTGTTATTGATTCAGCCTAGAAGATCTGGCTAAAGATCTTTAGGCTCCAGTAGAAGAGCATCTCATAGGCTCAGAGGTGCCCTATTTGAAATGTCAACAAAAAAAAAAGATGTGTAAATCATAGGATACTAGCAGTTAATATGAAATGTCAAGTTGGGAAAATTAGGTTGCCAGTGACTTATGAAGATTAACCAATAGTCAGAACAAGCCTAGAACTTCATTCAACTTTAGAGGACCTGAAATCTCAATCATCAAAATAGAAATCCCTTGAAGATCTGCTATCTTGGGTATCAGTCATGATGTTGTTGTTGTTCAAAATGTTGTCTAGAAACCCTGAAAGACTAATGTGTCACCAAAGGAGATACATGGAAGTTGGCCTCATATAAATAATGTTTACAATGCAACCATATCTATGTTATCCCACCATGAGGGGTACCCCATTCCATTGTGTACTTTGTTTTTCTATATGTATTTTGAATTGGCTTTTTGTTTTCCTTCTCTCCACTATTTCAGCTAGAAACTGTTTCAGCACAGAGTTCAAGCCCACAAAATATTCATGAGTAACATCATCAGGAGCATGCACCAGATACATCTTCTGGTTCTCATGCTAGCTCAGAACATTGGATTAAATTACAGTGCCATGTATTTTGTATGCCAGCCCTTGCACTGGGTAAAACCCCGAATGAGCTATGAGATATCGGCTCCCATGAGCTTGAACAGCCAGGAGTCAGCTTTGAGGAACCTGATATTATCCTGCTGGCCCTGCCTCTCCAGCCTTTCTTAGTGGTGGGGCTGAAAGTGTACACTTCTGTTAAAGCCAACATACTCTTTTCAAATTAGGAGGGGGTTTATTCTATTTTGAAACTGTTGCACTCATCCAAATGACAGAGTCACAATTCAGACAAGGGTTCAGATGCCCAGAAAATGGACTTCATTGTTCCTATCATGCTGCTAAGCCATTGATGACATTTATTTTTTAAGACATAATAATACAGGGAGAATGGATAATGCTGGTTCCACGAACAGTAGAAAAAATGACCAATTATCAGTCATCAACAGACATATAATTAAGTATTCTTATGAAAACTGTCTATAAAATATGAATTTGTGTGCTATTTTTTTATATGACTATAAAATACTTGAATAGCAAATGACTTAGATTTCACTGAAATATTTTCTTTTCAGTTGACAGTCACTTAAAGCGTTTATGGCTAAAAGGCTCATTGGCCAGAGCCCTTATCAAATTGAGGAGTGCACTCCTTATCAGACTAGAGACAGTCGGTGTGGCTATGTTGTTTTGATCCACTTCTCTATTCTCTGCTAATACAAAGGAAACACTACACTTGTTTCTGTCAGAGATGATGAAGTGAAGTGCAGAGAAAATGAGACCCTAGACTTTCTGTTTGTCTTCCCAGAGTAATTTCTTAATGAAACTTCAGAAAACGATCCATGACTCTTATCTGAACCTAGGTATTAAAATAAGACTTGGCCAAATGAGGTAGCAAATAATGTATATCAATACAAAATAAGGCCACCTTTCTGTTTGTTTTCATCTTTGTTGACTGCAGTTACTGGGTAATCTTCCTGGACCTGAGCAAAGTAGGCTAGGCAGAAGTGATAGTGTTGGTGACTTTGAATGCCAGTGATGAAAACTCATGAGGCTAGAAAGAAATTTTAGAGTGTGATCATCCTTGAGAGTCAGCCTTGCAACCGAATGGCACTTAACCCTGCAATATTCACAGTGTCTCTCACAATCTTACAAAGAGGCTGCCTCCTTGAATAACTCAGTCCCTTACCCTAAGGTGTTCCTGATGCAAAAGTTTTTCTCTTCTGTCTTTTTCTGATGTGATTCCTCTCTCTTCCTTATTTTGCTCCTGTACAGAATAACTATAATCCACTGCTAAAATCATATCCTTTCAAAATTTGGAGAACAAAATCACCACATCCCTGTGTTTTATCTTCGTGGGGACAGCCTTGACTGCTTTGTGACTAACTCTTACATATGTGCTCCAAATGACAATCGAATGATCGTATGATTGCACTGAGGAAGGACTGGCATTTGTGGTCCTTCCTAGCATGAGTTGGATATGCATGATCATTCACAGAGCTCCTTGGTGAATGAGGCATATTTCCAACTGGAGCTGAATTAAAGATGAGGTAGGTATCCATGTTAGGTTAGTCAGCAGTCTGCCCGTGGTTTTTTTTTTTATGATCTATCAAATTAAATAGCCAACCCATTCAATTTAAACTCCTAATGTATAGCAGATCTGTAACTAAACTAATTAACATTTTATCCTCATATGAAGAACACATTTACTCTGTTTATATGGGATTATATTTATAAGATTTCCTTCAGACCATCTGTGTGGTCTCTTGTAAAGCTCCATCTCTCTTGGAGCATATTTCCTTAGCAGAAAAAAAAAATACAAAACTGTTGTTGGTAAAGAAATTTATTCACCACTAAAGAATCACTTTCCAATTTAGAAACACAGAAAGAGGTTCAGTGTGTTGTCAACTAACACTTACTACCTGGGAAAAGATTGATTTTTGTTTGCAAACCTTATGCTTGATATCAAAATCATGTTTAGAACCTTTCATTCATGATTGTAGATTGATATAGTCCTCCTTGGAAACTGTATTTATCTTTTCCAGTGCTCATCAAACACTAAATACCTAACCAGGTTGCAAGAAGAATCTTTAATTCCATCATTTCACTCTGGTAATTGCTTTTTCCTCCTTATGTTTAACTAGAGTAAAGGAACTATAATTTGAAATTTCTCTTGACACTCCTATCAGATGCTTCAGAAAACTCAGCAAGGTGAAGAAGGATGGAAAGGCAGTCAAAGGAAAAATCTTTTCTTCTGAAAATGAAAAAGAGGTGTTGCTTACATGAGCCAACATGGTTACTATAAAGACATCTTGAATTCTTTAAGTCACATCAATTCCAAATAAACTTAAATTCAATTAAGAGCCCCCCCCCCCAGCCAAGATGACTCCATGGGTCATGGGTACATTGAAGTGTTAATTCCCCTAAACAAGGGGGCCTACCTCTGAACTCTCACATTCTTGTTGCCACATGAAGGTATCTGTCTTTCATGCCTACCCAGCAATTTTTTCAAGAAAAACACAAAATTCTGGTAGTCTTTGAGTCATTTTCATACTTTTAAGTGTTGCCTTCCCAGTGTGCGGTTACTACAATGCTATCCAATTGACATGAAGTGCACGTATGAAGGATTCAAGCTCAGCCCTCGATATCTCCGTTATAATTCCTTAGTTAGCCAATCACATTCACCAACAATGAAATTACCTTGCAAAGTAAACTTTTCAACTTTAGGAACTCATTTTTTGTCCTTGTGTGAATTTAGTTGTGATCCACTGGGGATTGCGGAAATGTGACACAGCTGAGTTCCTACCACTGTCTAGTGTTAAAGCTTCCAGTCACCGTGACGAGGAGGAACTCACAGTCACTAATGTGCCTTGAGTGCCCAATGTGATGCAAAGTACTGTACTTGCATTCATTTTTCTGATCCTTTTAACACCCTTGTCAGGGACTGTGATTTCAGTAGCAGGATATCAAACAGCAGCATCTGAACCCGCTGGAAATTGCCAGGCACTACATGGTACGTGGATGGTTAAAACAGATGTTGTCACTGCTATCCTGGGGATTATTTCCAGTAAAGAAGACAAACTAAACAATAGACAACTGTGCAATTCAAATCACGATAAATGCCATGAAGTACCTAAAGTGATGTCACCTGAAGATATCTGAATAGTTCATTGCAGAGAGGGGTAAAATAACTAACATTTATTGAGTATCCATATGCTGGGTAGGGACCCAGCACATTACACAGACCAGTGTGTCAGTGTGTGGAAATCTCAAGACAATTTTCAGTTATGTGCCACTTCTCTTCCTCCCTTTCAAATGACTCATTTGAGGCACAAAAACAGTCCAGTAATTTATTGAAGATTGTGTGGGTTGTAAGTGATAAACCTGGGCTCTGGGTCCAGTCATTCAAACTGTCCCTTGGAGCAAGTCACTTGGGTTCTCTGTAGGCACCGTAAATTCCTCACCCAAGGTTATGAAGTGCAAATTGTGTGTGTGTGTGTGTGTGTGTGTGTGTGTGTAGAAATGCAATGAGATGAAGAAATCTTGGGTCCAATAATTTGTACAATTACACAGTTGTCTTCTGATCTATGATTCAAAGTGTACATGTTTGGTAAAGTACATGGATCAAGATTGCATGGCTTCTACACCAAGAAATTTTTGTGTCAGGCTTAATGACTTATGTCTGTAATCCCAGTGCTAGAGAGGTGGAGGCAGGAGGATTGTGAGTTTGAGGCTTCCCTGGGCTACATAGCAAGAATCCAAAAGAAAAATGAAAAGAAATTTTATATTTTAGTATTTCCTGGAAATAAATTCTATATTTAAGATTGTGTTATAAAGCCACTGTAAGCCAGAAGCATCTAATATTAAAATAATAAAGTTTAGACTTTGAGCTTTCAGTGTGGAGTCCAACTCATAGCTCCTTCTGATTATGAGTTAAGGGACTTGTTAATTAAAATTTATTGAACTTCTCTATATTCCAAACACCTAAGTCATCCAATGTCCCCTTTGTCTCAGGAGAAGAAACTTGTAGTATCATTGAATTAAAACTGCCAAGGGTTTAAGAAGCAGCTGTTTGGACCCGAAATAGGGCTCGGCAGTTTAGAGCACTTGCTGCTCTTACAAAGGACCTGAGTTCGGTTCCCAGACCTCACAATGGGTGGCTCACACTCACCTATAATTCAGTCCCAGGGATCCAACATTCTCTTCTAGCTTCTGCAGCCACCTGTGCATGCATGTGCATATTCACATAAACACACACATATCTAAATAAAAATTTTAAGATAATTTTTAAATAAACAGAAAGTAGTTGTTTCTATCTGGATTGAAAATGTCACAAAATTCTTCATCCTTAACTACAATGTCTGGCCAGTCATCTGTTCTTCAGCTCCTGTGTTCTTCTAATAATTAGGAAGAGCAAGACCCAAGCACTATCTTATGAAAATCTAGATACAACATAAGGAAAACATTTTGTAAATGTGTTTTGCCTAAGAATAGTGCCGAAAAGCATTCTGATATGAAAAATGATCAAGTCTAAATATCAATAACACCCAATGAACATATAGAGTGACATCACAATTTGCTACTGAGATTTTATTAAAACCATAATCAACTCATAATACATTTTAAAATATCTTATTTCTTCAGCCCCAATACTGCTAAGAATAATGTTGTCAACATTATTATGTCTTCTATAATAGAAAAAACACTTGGTGGTAAGTAGATAAAGAATAGGCTTAGACTAATTCACCGTATGAACAATAGCTGTTGAGGTCTAGGGCAGGCCTGTGATCTATCAAGATGGTGAAATGAAGGTTGACCTTTTAATCAGGAATGTAAGGTCCTAAGGACCGCTATCATAAGCTACAGTCCAAAGAGCTTTTGTTTGTCGCCAGCCAATGAGGAACACACAGGCAATAACAGTTTGCATTGATGGTTTTGCATCTACTTCAGAACACTGCCCAAAAAGAGATCTGGTTGCAACCACACAGGTGAAAAGATACCTGGCTCTCCTCAAGGCCTCCTTAGAGGAAGTGACCCAATGTGATGGAAATCACTACAGTCACAGGGTCCTGCTTATGCTTTCAACAAAACAGCACACTGGGAACCACCTTAGCTATTTAAGGTGGTCTCCGGGGAAACCATTAAACTCATGGCAAATAAAGATTTATTATTAACATTTGCTATTCTTTGGATACTTTGGTGAAATAGCATGTCCTTCAATCAAATACCTCCTTATAAAAATATGAATGCTTTAATATGCCACAAATATTACACAGTTAAGTTTTAGTAGAAGGAAATTATTCACCTATTAGTTATCTGTGGCTCTGAAATAGCATCTTGCATGTGCTATTTTCCAACATACTACAACTCATAGACACCAAAGAGTCTGCTAGGTTCATCTTGAAGAGACTGAACCCCAAAGACCTGGGAATTAATTTCCTTCCAGCACTCCTCATGCTACCATCACTGTGATTAAGGAGTGCCTTTAATTCCAAATGTGCAAGTTTAAAAAGACTCATGGTACCTAAGGATCAGATCCTTCCTTTAAATTATGCCCAGCTCTAGATGCCTTCCTCTAAAGGGACTGTGGTTGGGTCACTTGGAGCTTTTGGAGAAAGGGAAGTGTCTTCATTTCCATTCAGGGCGCAGGGGAATGGCTTATTGAAGGTTTCATAAGTCTTGTATGGAAAAACAAACAAACAAACAAACTAGACCTTCCCCTCTTTCTTTCTTTCTTTCTTTCTTTCTTTCTTTCTCTCTCTCTCTCTCTATTTATTTATTTATTTATTTATTTATTTATTTATTTATTTATTTATTTATTTATTTATTTATTTTTAAAGACGTTTCTCTGTTACATAGCCTTGGCTCCTAGAACTCCATATGCAAACTAGGCTGGACTCAAACTCACAGAGATCTGCCTGCATCTGCCTTCTGATTGTTGGGATTAAAGGCATGCAGCACCATGCCCAGCATTGACCTTCTCTTCTGTGTAATATTTATTCTCTTGCTCTTTGTGGTAAATGGAAGTCAGTGGTCTTCACCAACAAGTGATAATAAAACAATAAGTTTAGCTGATTCTTGAGTTACATGTGAAAAAACAAATCTTCAGACATCAGAGAAGCCCTTGACTGTGTGGACCACTTCCTCTACTGTTTAGATCCCTATTGCCTGATGAATTTCTGCTCCCACTCATGCTAGGTTTACCTGCTGAGTTCTCATGCCTCTGAGTGTGTATGAAAATCACTTCCATCCTCTCCTGCACAGTTCTGTCCATCTGTTAAGACATAAACTAATAGGACCAATTTTTTTCCATTTTAACAGTTTATTGAAATTTTTTTTTTTTTTTTTTTTTAGCACAGAGCCTACTTCTTGCATTAGTCAGTCATTTTCCTTATAGAGTTCTGCAACCATCAACAGTTTCCCTTCCGAACATTTCATCTTACCCCAAAGAAATCTTGTACCTATTAATGTAACCACCAGTCCCCTTCCCACTAATGTTTACAGTAGATTATTTTAAGTTATTGGTTCTTTAGAAATAACTGATACAAATCATTTTACATGTATATGACTTGCCAATATTTTTTTTATTTGAAAAATTTTTTATTCATTTTTACATACCAACCACAAATCCCCTTCTCATCTCTCCTCTCACTCCCCACCCCTGCCTTCCCCCTGGCCCATCCCCTCCTACAAAAGGATAAGTCCTCCAATGGGGAGACAGCAAAGCCTGGTACATTCAGTTGAGTCAGGACCAAGCACCTCCCCCCTGCACCAAGGATGAGCAAGGTGTCCCACCATAGGTAATGGGATCCAGAAAGCTAGCTCATGCACCAGGGGTAGATCCTGATCCCATTGCCAAGGGCCTTCAAACAGACCCAGCTACACAACTGTCTCCTGTATGCAGAGGGTCTAGTCCAATCCCATGCAGGTTCCACAGCTGTCGATCTAAAGTTCATGAGTTCCTATGAGCTTACTTCAGTTGTCTCTGTAGATTTCCCTCCCCATCATGATCTTGACTCCCCTTGCTCATATAATCCTTCTTCTCTTTCTTCAACTGGAATCCTGGAGCTCCCCTTGGTGCTTGGCTGTGAATTTCTGCATCTGCTTCCATCAGTTACTAGATGAAGGCTCTATGATGACAGGGTATTCACCGACCTGATTAGGCCAGCTCAGGTACCCTCTCGAAAATAGCTAGTAGTCTAAGCTGGGGTCATCCTTGTGGATTCATGGGAATTTCCCTAGCACCAGGTTTCTCCCTATCCCCATAATGTCTCCCTCTATCAAGGTATCTCTTTCATTGCTCTCCCACTCCATCCCTCCCCCAGCTCAACCATTCCATTCCCTCATGTTCTCATCCCCCATCCCCTCCCCTCTATTGCTCCCCTCATCTCCAGTTACTCATGGAGATTGCCTCTGTTTCCCCTTCCCAAGGTGATCCATACATCCCTCTCAGGGTCCTTGTTAGCTGGCTTCTCTGGAGCTATGGGTTATAGTCTGATTATACTTCACTTTACATCTAGTATCCACTTACAAGTGAGTACATACCATGTTTGTCTTTCTGAGTCTGAGTTACCTCACTCAGGATATTTTCTAGTTCCATCCATTTGCCTGAAAAATTCATGGTGTCATTTGTTTTTTACAGCTGAGTAGTACTCCACTGTGTATATGTACCACTTTTTTTATCCATTCTTTGGTTGAGGGGTATCTAGGTTGTTTCCGGTTTTGACTATTATGAATAATGTTGCTATGAACATAGTTGAGCATGTGTCCTTGTGGTATAATTGAGCATCCCTTGGGTATATGCCCAAGAGTGGTATCCTTGGGTTTTGAGGTAGATTGATTCTCAGTTTTCTGAGAAACTGCCATACTGATTTCCAAAGGGGCTGTACAAGTTTATACTCTCACCAAGAGTGGAGGAGTGTTCCCCTTGCTCCACAGCCTCTCCAACATAAGCTGTCATCAGTGTTTTTTATCTTAGCCATTCTGACAGGTGTAAGATGGTATCTCAGAGTCATTTTTATTTGCATCTCCCTGTTGCCTAAAGATATTGAGCAGTTCCTTAAATGTCTTTTGACCATTTGAGATTCTTCTGTTGATACTCTCTGTTTGGATCTCCAGCCCATTTTTTAATTGGATTGTTTGGTATTTTGCTGACTAGTTTCTTGAGTTCTTTATATATTTTGGAAATCAGCCCTTTGTCAGATGCGGAGTTGGTGAAGATCTTTTCCCATTCTGTAGGCTGTCATTTTGTCTTATTTACCATGTCCTTTGCCTTACAGAAGCTTCTCAGTTTCAGGAGATCCCATTTATTAATTGTTGCTCTCAGTGTCTATGCTACTGGTGTTATATTTAGGAAGTGATCCCCTGTGCCAATGCATTCTAGGCTACTTCCGAATTTCTCCTCTATCAGGTTCAGTGTAGCTGGATTTATGTTGAGGTCTTTGGTCCACTTCGATTTGAGTTTTGTGTGTGGTAATAGATATGGATCTATTTGCAATCTTCTACATGTTGACATCCTGTTATGCCAGCACCATTTGTTGAAAATGCTTTCTTTTTTCGACTGTACAGTTTTGGCTTCTTTGTCAAAAATCAAGTGTTCATAGATGTGCGGATTCATGTCAGGACCTTAGGACCAACTTTTGAAGCTGTCTCTGACACCAGCCTGCTTTCTTCACTTTATATTTACTTACTTAAACTGTAGCCAGTTTATAGTATGTATAGCATTAAAATAACATTATTATATTATTTATTGTAAATTATTTGATACATATTGAATTTCAACTATAATAAATATACATATATCTTTGTTATGCACTAATTTTTCATGTGATTTGCTTGAAAATAATGACCATTTTTATACTTTGCCTTCAAAGTACTACCTTTTGGCAAAATAACTAGCAACTGACAAATGCTAAGTAGCTACAAACTACCACATTGCCGTATCTTGATGACCAATAAGTTTTGGTGGTTAATGAATATTTCTTATTTTCATAAAACTTTAGAAACCATAGAATACTTCAAATGTTTCATCTTCTTTGATAGCCAAGTAACTTTGTGGGGGAAATAAGACAGATAATGTATTCACTACACAGATCAAAGTACAAGAACTGGGAAATGAAGGTGTTAACTAGACAGTGTTAAGATGTTTTCCAGCCTGGGAAGTCTATAAAGAAATAACAGAGCTAGTAAACATGGCAAGCCATGCACTTATTTGTCCCTGCCTTCCTTTTCAACCTTGTTTAAATGGTAATAAAAATGTTCTTAAAATGTGAAGTTAGAGATGAAGAAAAAAGGAAGAGAAGGTTAAATATTACAGGCTGGATAACAAAAGTTGTCTTAGCTCAACCAGAAACCTAAATCTGAAAGTCAGGGGCTGGAAAAGGGAGGGTAAACCAAAAAGAGGCCAATTGCAACTCTAGACTCTTGGAAAGGCAGGAGGACTTGAAGTCCAGGCTCTAAAGGTATACAAAGCTAAAACACAAGCATTTGAAGGCAAGCATGTGTAGAGAGCATCTTTATCTCCAAGTCCCTTCCCTGAGCTCTGCTGACAAGAGGAATGGCTTCGTTCTCAACTACAATAGATTTGGACTTTGTGACCATAGGTGTCTCCAAGAGCTGAATGGCTTTCATTTTTAAAACAGTAAATTATGGAGAAGCCAGCATCTGAAAATGGAGACTGTGAATGCAGTTAAACAAGTAAGTAGACAGAGAGAAGAATGCACAAGAACAGATGGGACATTTGGACCACAGTAGGAGAGGGAAGCAAGCCAGGTGATGCTGGACTCCAGATGAAAGCAGATGGAAGTGGAGGAGGTGAAGTGGACACAGAGGTCCTGGAAGATGTGGAGGTCATAGGTTGGACCCACCAGGAAGGTTGGAGTCAACTTCCACTTGCACAGGAAGTGGGGGGATATTCATGGAATTGTTGCTCTGTGTTTTTCAGCTGAGAAAAACAATCTGGTTGTGGTATTGTATTCTCCCAAATATTGTGCATGCTAATAAACTTACCTGGGGTCAGAGACAGAGCAGCCACAATATTAAACATAAAGGATAGGCAGTGGTAGCACACGCCTTTAATCCTAGCATTCCAGAGGCAGAAATCCATGGGTTCAAGGATACAGCCAGGCATGGTGACTCATCATGCCTTTAATCCCAGAAAGCAAGCTTTTAATCCCAGGAAGTGGTGGTAGAAAGCAGAAAGGTATATAAGGCATGAGGACCAGAAACTAGAAGCATTTGGCCTGGTTAAGCATTTGGCTGGTTAAGCTTTCAGGCTTCTAGCAGCACAGTTCAGCTGAGAGCCATTCGGATATGAGGACACAGAGGCTTCCAGTCTGAGGAAACAAGACCAGCTGAGGAGTTGGCCAGGTGAGGTAGCTGTGGCTTGTTCTGTCTCTCTGATCTTCCAGTGTTCACCCCAATAACTGGCCTCAGGTTTGTTTTATTAATAAGACTTTCTAAGATTCCTGCTACAATCTGATACATGGACTGACCCATAAAGCATAAGGAGAAGGGGGAACTTAATAAAAGAATCCATAGAGAACTTATAGACCCTAACAAATAAAGACATTTTTCCTAATTTAATATAAAGCAGAATGGTTTGGGAGGTCCCCAGAACCAGAAATGCACTCCTTTTCAGAGTATAATTTCAGAGGGGACTCGACTCCACTTGACTCCAACTTCCTAGAGAAAAGAATTGGACTAACTTAGTTTGAGTCATATGATCCTTGACGATATAAAGCAGAAAGCTTTGATTGTCATCAAACATGTGCATAACATCTGGGAAGGAGTTGTCTACAGTGAGGATGCTGATCCTGGAAGGAGTCATCACTGGGTGGACAGAATGGGGCATATCCACTGCAGTGCTGATCAGTGGAGTGTGCAACCTTTATTCTGACTTTATATAATAACTATGGATCTGTGAAAAAATGTGTAATAATATAATAAAACTCCCTAGCTTTCATCTATTAATGAAAATAATCTTAAAACTGAAATTAGAATGTGGCATTCTAAGAATGCAAGATTTACTTGAGAGAGAAAATTCTTAGGGAGAAAAATGATGCAATTATATGAATGGAGCAGAGGAGAAAAAGGGAAGTTTTAAAAAAAATCTCTTGAGACACTGTTTTTGATGCTTCACTTGATGTGTACTGCATAAGAAAAAGATATATATTTACCAAAAGGTTAATAGCAAGAAAAAAAAATAACCTCAATAAAAACTCAGGCCTCGGAGTCCATATTTCTTCATGAGCTCTCAATTTATATACATTTTATGCTGTCAAAAACAATAGAGTCAGCTATGCTTAAGTTTATGGCCCTGGGGAAGCCTGACAAGATTGAGTATTTAACAGAACCTGTGGCAGAATCAGGATGAAGCCACCCATTTGTCTTGGCAGCCCACATGACTCATTTAAATATTTGTTCATATAAACTAAACTGGTAACAGAAATGATCATTTTGATTTGGTTTATTTGCTTACACAAGAGGCTGAACAACCAGGAGAGTGAGATGAAAGCAAGCAGAACAAAATGTCAACAATCTCACTTCCATTTTTTGAGTTTGCATTCAGGAGTAAAGAAGTTTCTTCAATGGTTCTGTGATTTTTTTCCCCCAATTTCCCACCTGTCACCTAACATTGACTAAATAATCATCACGGATGCACTGTGAGAGCCTAGGTGCTGGGTTAATAAGCAGTTAGGTAATGAAGTAAGAATGATACTGAGTCTCTTCACACCAGCTCATGGAAACCTAGAGGAGCCAGGGTTGCTTACTGACAGGCTGTTCCCTGATCAACTTCAGCAGCTTTAGTTAAGCTTTTGTGTGTGTACTGACATTTTCTTTTCTCTTATTTTGGTGAGTTTTATTAAGATATAACTTATGCACGATAAAAGCTTTAAGCAATTAGTTTTAATTTAATGAATTTTTGAGAGATGTATAGGAGTACATAACCATCCCACAATCATGACCTAAACATTGCCATTACTGCAAAGAGATTTCCAGCAGTTCTGGAGACCTCACCCCTGACTCCTAGGTAGCAAGTACTTGTTTGCTTTCTGTGAGGTGTGTGTGTGTGTGTGTGTGTGTGTGTGTGTGCGCGCGCGCGCGCGCGTGCGATGGCTTTGTAGTTCATCTATAATATCATGTATGCAATGCTTGTTTTTCTTTGTTCTGGATGGCATTTTGTTTATATGAATATCCCGAAAGTTGTACCCGTAACTATGAATAGGCATTAGGTAGTTTCCATTTGGGGGCTCTCCTAAAGAAAGTTGCTGTGAATATTCAAGTATTCTTTTCAATTTAAAAAAAAAAGGTTAAATTTATATACAATATGTATATTCTTTATACATTTTCCCCCTCTCCCTACTCCTCCCGGATCCTTCTACCTCCTTATTTACCCAGCTTCATGAAGATTATGTATGTTTATGTGTTGATGTGTTCACTTTTCTTAGATTAATATCTAGATATGAATTTTTGCATAAAATGATAACTGTATGGAAACTTCATGAGACACTGAAAAATGATTTTCCAACATCCCTGTAACACAATGCATTCCCAGCAGCCCTGTGTGGGAACTCCTAAGTTCTTACACATACAGTTTTATAATTGTTTCTCTTGTCATTGCCTCAGTCTGTGATTGACTTCCATCTAAGTTATGAATATGGTCTGAAATAGGGGTTGAGTATCTATTATTTTGTTCAAAGTTCCTCTGTTATTATAGCACTATTTATTAATGAGATTCTAATTTCCCCCATTGCCTTGTCATGGCACATACCTTCAGAAATAAATCAATAGACTTCTGTTCCTCTGGTCTGTGTTTCCATCTTCATAGAAGTCTGCCTGGGTAGACAGCACTGGATAGCAGCAAACTTTGAAGACAAGTACTGTACATTTATGACCTGGTTCTATTTTTTTCAAAATTATTTCAGCATTTTAGATAATTTTTATTTGTAGGAAATTTTAGAGTTAGCTTTTAGTTTTTAATTAAGTAAAAATTACATGATCTTTGGACTAAAAACTGAACTGGGACTTGACTGGAATCAAGTTAGATTTGTCAACCAAACAGAAAAATTGACATTGTAACAGTATTGCGTTTTCTTATTCTCCATGGAGATATTGTTGTTTCTTGAAATGTCTTTAATTTCTGTCAGATATGTTTTCTAGTTTTCAGTGTAGATGCTTTATAAATTTTTTAATTTACCTTCAGAATTTTTTTTTTTGGTTTTTCGAGACAGGGTTTCTTTGTGTAGCTTTGCACCTTTCCTGGAACTCACTCGGTAGTCCAGGCTGGCCGCGCCTCCAGAAATTTTATAGCTTACTTTCTATTATAAGTCATGTTGTTACTTTACTTTGTTTTTAGTTGTTTGTTGCTGGTATGTAGAAATAAAATTTATTTTTATACATGAAGTCCTTATTAAGTGTATCATGAGTCCTTGTTAAATTCATTATTTTATAGATTTTTTTATGTTATTTAGACTTTATTTACATAATCTAAAAACATGGTCATCTTATATTTTACCTTTTTAGATGCATTTCCCTTTGTATTTCCTTAAACACTGCTGTAAACTCCAACAAAACATTGAATGAAAGTGGTAAGAGTAGTTTGATTCTCTATTTTAGGGAGAAATTATTTAGTGTTTCACTAGTTAGAAAGTACAAAGGTAGATACAGATTTGTTTTGTAGATACTTGTAATGAGATTAAGAATATTCCCTTCTTTTCCTAGTTGAAAGTGTCTCCTGCTTTCTGCTTCTTGAGGGAGTAGTATACAATTTCTTCTTTGACTATGAGGTAGAATTTGCTGGTTGTTCATTTGGGCCATTTTTCTTTGAGGGAAGATTACAACTACAAATTCTTTTGCAGTTATAGGACTACCCAGGTAGTCAATTTCTTCTTGAGTGAGCTTGGTGATTTGTGTCCTTTGAGAACTTTGTCCATGTCACCTAAGTTGTTCAATATATAGTGCAATACATAGTTCAGCATCTCAGCATTTATGCTCCTACCCAAAAAGTGGTGCAACTCTCAGCATTAATCAGAGTCTCTTTTAGCAGTATAGAATGGTCAAGGCAGGGATTCATTACTCCTCCTGGAGCTGAGAATATGATAGTACCAAGTGCCTGGACCTAAATGGGACATGTTTATCACCTACTTCAAGGCCAGGGAACAGGGCAAAGCAAGGGTGAAAAGACTGTGAAAGACAGAGGGTGGGAATAAGAAATGCACAGTACTCTCTTCTAAATGTACTGTGCTATATTTTTAGCCCAACGGGGCCACTGTTTGTTCTCTCATTCCTCATGTCAATAACTTGTGTCTTTTTCTCTCCTTTCCTGAAAAAGTTCATTGAGGCTTTAGCCATTTTAACAAAATACTCACATGAAGAGAATCTTAAAAAATAATAGAAATGTTCACCCAAAGGCTCCCACTCTGCATGCTAGCATGCTAGAAACTCATTTTAAACTAATTTAACTGTATTGAGAGAAGAAGGGCTGGGGATATCCCAGCAGCAACTCTGGTTAATTTAAAACACAGCTTTATTATTTCTCCTAATAACTAAGGAAATCCTAACTATTAAAATGCAAGCATTTCTTGAGATGGTGACACATTTTTCGTCTACCAATATTATTATTTAATCAAAGATAGATGAGCTGATCTGAATCTTCCAACATGAACCGTTTAAATATCTCACTTCAGAATAGTTAAATGTTAATCTTGAAAGAGAAGAGGTTCTATGTATGGAACTTTTAGTAGGAGTGGAAAGAGGCAATCCTGGGTGCCTGTGCTCTATATGAAGGTCTGCATGGTTAGAAAGGTGACATGTAATGGAGAGAAACAATTGCAAAATAGATATGTAATTAAGCTACCATCTAAGTTTTTATGTTCATTACCCCAAAAGTGGTGCAACTCTCAGAATTAATCAGAGTCTCTTTTAGCAGTATACAATGGTCAAAGCAAGGATTCATAACTCCTCCTGGTGCTGAGAATAAGGTAATACCAAGTGCTTGGACCTAAATGTAACATGCTTATCACCTACTTAAAGGGCAGAGGACAGTACAAAGCAAGGATTAAAAAGACAGAGGATGGGAATAAGAATTGTACAGTGCTCTCTTCTGTATATGACATGGATTTGAAGTCACAAACATACCATAGCTGTGACTACCTCCATTGACTTGCACATGCACACACCACACACACACACACACACACACACACACACACACACACACACACGAAAGAGAGATAAAAGCAGGTATAGGACTAGTGAGGAAGGGGAGGATTGACAGGTATGGAAGGAGAATATGATCAGATCACAATGCATTGTATACAAGTAAGAAATTGTCAAAATAAAAAAAATAGTGCTAAAGGAAACAAGTGAAATTTGCTATAATTTATTCAATCAAATATTAAGGAATTTGTCCTGTGTTCTGTGTCATACACATTTATGCCTAGAGCAATGATGAAAACAGAAGTCTGTTCATCCCTCTTGGGTGTATAGTCTGATATGGCGGAGTAAAAAGAAAAATGGCCAAGTAAACATCACTTAATATTTTAGATGACGTCAAAAGTCACCTTAGAGATTAGTGTTATTTACACCCTTGCCCAGAGAAACCTCTTTCTGTAGTTTGTGCACAGACTCATAAGTGATCAAATGGTAAGAATAAGTGTTGTCTGTTGAGCCCCAAGTGGGACATCTCCATCAACCACCCTCAGTGTCTGGGAGCACTGAATAAGAGGGAACCGAAAGAATGAAGGAGGCAGAAGACGGGAGGTATGCTGTGAGACGCTGCCTTCTACATACGACATAGAATTGCATTCATGAACTCAGTGCAGCTGTGGTCACCTGCACACTGATCAAGCCAACAAGATCAGTCAACGTTCCAGCTGGCAGCGCTAACTGGACTCAGTGAGTGAGGGTTTATTTTGTTGTTGTTGTTGTTTTTGGTTTTTCGAGACAGGGTTTCTCTGTGTAGCTTTGTGCCTTTCCTGGATCTCGCTCTGTAGACCAGGCTGGCCTTGAACTCACAAAGATCTGCCTGCCTCTGCCTCCTGAGTGCTGGGATTAAAGGCGTGCACCACCACCACCCGGCCAGAGTGAGGTTTTTACAAGATGGAAAGGCATGAAGGTGGGAGGAAGAACTGTGTGTGGGGGTGTGTCTTCTTGGGGAAATGGAAGGGGAGAGCTGGAGGTAGATATAACCAATATCCACTGTATACATGTATGAAATTGTGAAAGAATATAATAGATCTTTTAAATTGTCAATAAATTATTGTAGTGTAACATTTTTTTTCAAAATTCATGGTCAATGTGAAATTGGTAGAAAAGCAAATGAATGAAGTTCTGCCCTATCTGGGGAAGACCACTCAAGTTCCATTTTTCAGATGAGAAGTGGATTGTGGCAAGGTGTTCTCCATGTTCAAATAAAAACAGAATCAAACTTGAGTGGAGAGTGAAGCTGGAGAGGTAGTGGGGGGCAAGACAGATGCACTGGATTAGAGTGAGATGGGAAGAAAAGCCGGAAGGGCTTTATGAGTAGAGGAATGTTCTCTGTGAATTTCTCTGGCTGCTCATGGAGAAAGACTGTCCAGAAACAAGAAGAAAAACAGGTATACCAGTAGGGACTGTTTCACTCATCCCAGTAAGAAATAACAAGACATTGACTATACTGATAGCTGTGGAATAATGAGAAGTGACAAGACTGAAGATATATTTTAGATATAGATCAGATGGATTGATGAGGAATTAAAAGTGAATGGCAAGCTCCACCTTCTTCACAATTTTAGTGAGAGTTGGTAAAATGGGATTGTACTTCACACTTCTTAGGACAGTTTTTACACATATCTAGATGGTTGTCTGCTTGAAGGCTGCAGATGTTGAAGACGATGCATGGTCTAAGACCCTCAGTGAAAATGGAAACACTGCATTTGCACACTGAGTGGTGGAAACTGTCCTGGAGAAAACAAGAATATGGTAACATACAGATGGTCTATGCTAGATTACTCCTTCAGCTAACTGAAACTGCTTAAGAGCATTTCATCTGTATAGATCTGGGTGCATCAACTTGATCCTAACTTACTTTGCAACAGCTTATCCATTGAGTCCTCAATGCAAACAAAAATGCATGTGACATCTACTACGAGTGTACACACACACACACACACACACACACACACACACACACACACACACCTTCTGTCCCACTGACAAAGTATCTGTTCCTCCTCAAGAATTCTCCCAAAGTCATTTTATTTATGAAGCTCCTCTAAGGAGGAGCACCACTGCCCCACTTCATATCCCAAACAGCATTTATCACTGGCCACCTCTCCACACAGTCTTGGACATTTGCCTGCTACTACAGGTTACTTCTCTAGCACCCTGGCCTCCCCACTTGGGTGAACCCAGCATATGACATAATATCCCAGATGAATAACAACAAACAGTGTTAAAAGTCCTTTTACAAAATTCCCAACATCATGCAATATACAGCCTGATTCATCCCCACAATAAGTCTGTGGGTAGACAACCACTTTTCTCTCTTGCTCTCATTTGCTTTCTGCTGCTGTGATAAATACAGTGACCCAAAGCAAGTTGGGTAGAAAAGGGTTTATTTCATGTTACAAGTTACAGTCCTTCTTTGAGCAAAGTCAGGGCAGGAGTTCCAGCAAGGCAGGAACTTGAAGTAGTAACTACAGAGGTAGGCTGCTTAGTGCCTTGCTTCCAAGCTCATGTTCAGATAGCTTTCTTATACAGTCCAGGCCCACCTGCCTAAGGATGGAAGGTCCCACTTGCCTAAGTCACCCACGGTGAGCTAGGCACTCCTACATTATTTAGCAATCAAGAAAATGCCTCCATAGGCATGCCCACAGGCTAATCTGATGGAGGCAGTTTCTGAATTGAGAGTCTCTCTTCCCAGGAGTGTCAAGTTGACAATGAAGGTAAACCATCGTATCTCTTGAGGAGACAGAACATTAGAGAGGTTGTATGATTTTGCAACGATCACTGCTCATTTGGGTAGCACTAGCATGAGACCCAGACTATCTGGCATTCAAGCCAAGGTTCTAAGGCAGTGGGCACAGAGTCTCCCACCAGATGGCTCAACAAAACTAGATAGTGCTCTGGACTGTGTTGAGACACTTATGGATTCCTCCAATTTTAAGAGATGAGGAATGTCTTTACATGGTGAAAGATGAAAACTTCTATTGCACAGCTTCGCAAATATACCCCAGTGCAACAAAATATATCTTTTCAATGACTTTACATGAAGTTTGTTTCAGCTAAACATAGTCTGTCAGTTTAAATCTTTACAAAGTCAACAAATACCGTAGAACTTTTTTTTAATTTTCAACATAATTGTTTCATCTTTATAAAAAGGATAAGAAGGTAGAAAATTGAAAACATACCTAGACAGATATGCAAACTGGCTATGTTGTATCTGTTGCTGGATACGCTAACACAGAAACAGTGTGAACACTACTCTGGGCATGCCATGAATTTATGGTGTCACATACATTACAATTATTGATTTACATAAGTATTACAATTTCTCTACTAGTGTAACAGATTTTAGCTTGAAAGGACCATAAACTGAGATGTTCACTGTAGTTTAGAGCTGGCAGCTGGTGGGAAGATAAATTGGAAGCTAGAAGAGAGAGTAGGCAGGAGGCTCCTGCTGTTTCCAGAGAGGGTGTCCCTGGGTGATACATCTGCCGTGGGAACATCAAAACACATTTCATCATAAGATCCTCCATATAGACTTAACACACATTTCTTTGACTTTAAGTTTATTTGACAAAATGAAAAGAGACACAATGTTGTATTTTCTATTACTAAAAATTGCTAAGGTCTTAGTAAATGTTGACTTACATGAAACACATGAAATAATGGCCTCAAAATAACCATGTTAAAATATTCAGACATGTGAAGATGCTACCTTACATGATAAAAGACACTTTGCAAATGTGATTAAATTCAGAATCTTAAATCCAACATGGTGATACATGCCTTTAATCCTAGCATTTGAGAGGCAGAAGCGTAAGGGTCTCTATAAGTTGGAGGTCATCCTGATCTACGTCATAAGTTACAGGCCAGCCAGCCAAAACTACATAGTGAAACCCAGTCTAAAAATAAATAAGCATTAAGAAAACATTAAATTAAGAATTTGAAATGGAAAGTTTGCCTTAGTGTTGTGGGTGAACATAATATCTCGCCATTAGTCCTTATCACTGGATAGCAGAGGAGTCAGATTGAGAGAGTGAGGATGTAATTAACTGTCAGAGTTACGGCACTACAAAAGAAGCCAAATTTAGGAAAATAAATATTGCCAATTTTCTTTCATTTGTGGGTCCTATATTTTAAATAGATAGATGATTAGATAATTGATATACATATGTATATAGAGAGATAGACAGGTGATAGATGGATAGATTAGACAGATAGATAGATAGATAGATAGATAGATAGATAGATAGATAGATAGATAGATAGATAGATAGATGATAGATAGGAAATGAAAGCAGAAAACAGAAAGATTGGAAGAAGGAAGAGACTAGTAGGGTGGGGAAAGAGGTAATGAAAAAGAAAAAGGAGGGTGTGGGGATGAATATGGTTTAAGTATATGATATACCTAAAATAAGTTATCTTTATGGAACCCTGCACCATAATGAAAAATAACTAAGAACAACAGTTCTTGTATCTACACGGGCGTAAGATCATGCTGAACTTGTGTTTGTAATCTGCTCATTTCACTAAGTATAATGATCTCCAATTCGATCTATATCATTGTAGATAGCAGCATCGCCTCCTTATATAGCTGAACAGCATCCCACTGTGTATATCCACGCATTTGCTCAATTCATGGATCAGTTGATGAACATAGTTTGCTTCCATTTTATTTCCTTTGAGAATATGTTTTCTGGATCATACTTGTGTCTACAATAGCTAAGTGAACTTAAATTCCTATCAACAGCATAGAAGAGTTCTCTATTTTTTATGTCCTTGTCTGTATTTGTAATCTTTAGTCTATTTGATAATAGCAATTTTGTTGGAGTCAGATCATATTTAATTATATTTTTGATTTGTATTTCCTTGATAATTAATGAGATTCAGTATGAATATTTTTTTCATGTTCTGAACAGACATTTGTCTTCTTCTGAGCACTGTGTTTTTAGGTCCAGTGAGTTTAGATTTTTATGTCCATTTTCTTAATGAGGTTGCTTGGGAGTTTGGGGGTTTGCTAATTTCTGTCTTGTTCTGATCTTTCTTTCTTTCTTGTTCCTAGAGTTTTGTTTTCTTGCTTGCAGTTCTTGTACTTCTAGACATCAACTCCATTTCAGGTGTGTATTTTGTGAATATTTTATGCCATTCCCGTTCTACCTTCTGCCTCTTCACTCTGTTGATACTTTCCTTCATTGTGAAGGCTTTTGACTTGACATAACCTCATTTGTCTACATTTACTTTTGTTTCTATGGCTTGAGGCTCTTCTTCAAATGCCGGTCTTCATCCATTCCATTCTGAAGTAGTTCTACCACTAATAAAACAATAGCTAATGGTACCTAGAACAAAGGAGAAAAAGCTGAGCCAGGTGGTGGTGGCGCACGCCTTTAATCCCAGCACTCAGGAGACAGAGGCAGGTGGATCTCTGTGAGTTTGAGGCCAGCCTGGGCTACAGAGTGAGTTCCAGGAAGGGCGCCAAAACTATACAGAGAAACCCTGTCGAGAGAGAGAGAGAGAGAGAGAGAGAGAGAGAGAGAGAGAGAGAGAGAGAGAAAGCTGAGAAGGCTTTCTGTCTGGAATATCTGGAACAAGATGAAACTTCCCACTTTTACCACTTTTAATTAACATAGATCTGGGAGCTCTAGACAGAACAATTAGATAAAAAAAAAAAAAAACAAAGAAAGAGAGAGAGAGAGAAAGGGATAAAGAAAGAAAGAAAGAGATAGAGACCATCATGTCAACTACCTTACTGTACATGTAGACAATCCCAAAGTCTTCAGCAATAAAATATTAAAACTAATAAGCATGCACTGGAGAAAGAACAGTCTTTTCAGCAAGTGGTGCTAAGAAAATCTGGTCTCTATGTACAGAAGAATAAAGCTAGATGTCCGTCTCTCACCAGTCACAAAAGTGAAACTCAAAGTGAGAGAATGGCTTGAATATGAGACCTGATTCTACAAATACTGGAAGAAAACAAGGGAAACGTGCCCGGGATGCTTAACTCGATTCTTAGACCAACAGCACATTGATTTTTAACTTTAGAACTCTTTGTGACCTTATTCTTCATTTTCAACCTTATTGAACAAGTTGGTTCTTGCTTCAAAACACACACTAAACTTTAATTTACTGATTTTGGAGATAGACTGTCATTTGTAGACCATACTGACATCATATCTATAACCCTCCTGTCTCGGCTTTCCAAGTTCTGGAATTACAGGCAGGTGTGCCCATGACTGGCTAAGCTTTAATAATTATTCTCCCTCTATCTCTCTTTCTCTCCCTCCTTCCTTCTCTCCCTCCCTCTCTCCTGCCCCCTTCCCTCTCTCTCTCAGACAACAGAATGCTTTTCATTTTATATTTTAAACATCTCAACCTGGTGTACTTTCGTTGATACATAATTTTATTTCCTGTGTGAAAATCCTGCCAGGATGGTAGGGACTTCCTGGATTTCTGTAATATCCTTTACAATATGTTATTGTCAGCTCTGTGTCTTGTCGGTGATCTGTGACTGTTTCCTGTCCATGTGCCCCAAGCCTCTCTATAAGAAGACACCTCTACTTAGATGTCCTACAGGAAACGAGGCTCAGAAGTGGCTCTTATGCTGCTAGTTTAGGAACTTTGTGACAAATAGAGGACTTCAGTTCTGTGCCGTACCTAATTCAAGGACCTTATTCTGGTTTGTTTTTTTTCAAGTGAACCCCTTTGCACCCTTGATAAGTGAAGATAGTCGCTTCAAATAGAATATTGCCACACCCATCACCAGCCCTTTCTGGCTCCTCACCTCTTAGATGTCCTGCACTTTAAGTTCTTTTCCCTGAGAGAGTGATGGAAGTCCAGCCACCAGGAAACTATATACTCCATCTCTAATTTCCCATTCCTAGACTCACTTCCTTATTTGCTTCAAATGCCTCAAGATTCACATTTGGTTGGTTGTTCATTTGTTTGTGTTTTCAGAACATCTCACGCTAGCCCAAACAGCCCTAGTAGCCTGGTCTTCAAATCATGACAATCTTTCTACATCAGCCTCCCAGCTGAGATTGTAGGTGTGAGCCACCCAGCCTGGCTACTTCATTTTCTATAAAGAGAAATGTGTGTGCATTTACTCCACTATTGCCCTAAATTTACGTGGAAAACGGGAAAAACAGTTTACATCATGCTGATTGTGGTATTTGACGCTATCTTATAATTTACCTATTTTCTCTGTGAATTCTGTCTCCATTGATAGCAATGGAAGAGACAGTTCTTCCTGCTGAAGCCAAAGACCTTTGTGCTTTGTGCTGTTTGTATGAAATGTATTTCTCTACTTGGATTTCCTTTTGTTATATATGTACATGTCATTTTAATACTACTAAAATACAGTTATGTGTATTCCAATTACTTAACTCTATGTCACCACAGTGACCATGCAGTTTTATTTAAATTATTGCTCATCTTTAAACTTAATGAATATTTTTATGGTAAAAAGAATTACAAGCACCAAGCTAAGGAGTTAATAATTAACAGTGGTGATCAATGCTTTTCAGTATGACAAATTACTATCTTATATTTCATTGAAAATAGCAATTAAAATTATCAAAGTGGTTTTTGATTGGGGAAATATGAAATATCAGGCACACTATTTTTCTCATCCACCAATGTATGCTTTTATTTAACGTACTGATATAGAAATAAATGCTTACATTCTGAATCTGTATCTTGAAATATGTTAGCAGAAGCAAAATCTGCAAATGTCAAGCTGGAGAAAATAAAATGGGACTAGTTGGTTGTCTTATGAAAACAATTAGTCAAATTCTCATGTGTGTCAGTTAGGTGGGAGATCTAACTTTAACTAGGTGCCACCCACAAGTTCAGGAAGAAATACACACATAACTCTATCAAACCTGTTAGCAGTAACAAATGAAAGTGAGAGCCAGTCTGCTGTACCTCCTTAGTCTTCACAATGTTAAAGTACTTCCATAAGCATAATTCTTCTTGATTGCCACACTAATGCTCTAATAAAGTCAGAGGGAAAAGAGCAACTGCATTTCCCACTTTCAAAACTTCCATGGGAGATCAGTTAGATGAGAAGCACTGCTCCCAAGCATGAGCTCAGGGATGCATACTCCCTACAAAGCTACCAAGGGGTCTGATTGTTGGTGTCCAATAGCATCAATTCCTGTATCAATATAAATATAAATATAAATAATTATAGAATAGAAACATGTATTTCATACAAAAGAAACTTTTATGTCTAAAAGTATTTAGCAGCCAATATTTACTTTAGTATCATGCTACCTATAGATAAATCTGTCTTTATTCTAAGGGATGACTTTCCACATTCCCCCTTTTGTTTTATCTCATTTATCCTCCAGAAAAAAAGAAATGTAATGTATGCGTGTTGCTGTAGTGAAAACTCTTGTAAATGGCAATACTATGTACTAGTCAATGCTGTACTCAAATAGAATAAATGTAAATTATTTATGATAGAAAAAGTGTCATCAATGAACTAAAGCAATAATGGTTGATTTGTTAAGTGATATTATTATAGGGAAACAAGGAGTAATTAAAAATTTGAATCAGTCACATTTAACACCTGGGAAATATCAACTTCTTATTTACTTGATTCTGTTTTGACAGATGAATATGTATTTGATCTTTATTATGTTTTAATATTTTGAGGAGTAATTTGCATTCACAGAATGAATGAATTCATACTCTCACACAGTACAAGCCTCACATGTCAGTGAATCATCACTAATGGAGCACACATGTGCACTCAATCCACGGCTCACTTTAGAGCCCTTGTCAAGTTCCCCATCTCATTCATAACCATTTGTAAATTGGCTTCACTCATCCTTTAGATAAGTGCAATATATAGCATGGGTTATTAGATTTCTGACTTCATGTACTCAGCATTTTTAAATGATTTTTAACATGTTGCTGCACATAATTGTGGATTTTCATTCCAATTTCCAAATGGAATTCTACCGTATGAATATACCATAATATTTTATTCATTTCATTGTTGGTGAGCATCCAGATAGTTCTTTTTTCCCTTCTTTAGTCCACATATGTTTGCTTGAAAGTGTTCATTGCAATGAGTCACTGGTCTAGTTTGAGGCCTCTTGTTTCTGCTACACCCTCCATACTGGGCCTTCACTAGGACTCCTCTTGGAAATCCTGTTGTTGCCCTGTGTCATGGAGATCCTGCAGGTTTGGATCTGCAGGTCTTCCCCTTCACATCCTCCAGCAGTTCATAGATAAGGTTGATGTTGGCGTGGGCTAACTCATAGCCCGGGTTCTGGGTCTGGGTGGTAAGTGGGTTGGTCAGCCCGCCAGCTTTCCCTCAGTGTCACTACCTGGGCTATCTCTCCAGCACTGCCCCAGCTAGCTCACCCAATGCAGCAGGCAGCAAAGAGCAGAGCCAGTTCTGCTCTCATGCCCTCAGATCTGGCTCACCTGCACCCATACCACCAAGGCCAGCTCTACTGTTTTTCCCAGGAGAGGTGCAGGGCCTGCTCTCCTATGTGCTGCAGCTGGTAAGGGGCAGGGCCAGCTGTCCCACTGTTGTGACCCCAGGGCCAGCTCTCCCACCTGCTACAGATATCCAAATAGTTCTTATTTTAGGATATGACAAATAAAATCATTGTGAACATTCACTTACTCTTTGTGGATATGTGTATGAGTTTCTGTTGGTTGTGACACCTTGAAGCAGGTTTTTCCCCACCTCTGGAAGATTCTCTTTTAGTCTGACTTTGAGCACTCAAATATCATATAAACACTCTGGTCACTACTGCGATCAAGGGACTGATGCAACTGTAATTAAGTAAAAGTAAAATGTGTAGTTAAGAAGGATATCTTAGAGAAGGTAAATTAAACTATAAACATATTACCAGACAGAAGCCCCACAATAAGTCATTCCTTTGTTCAAGTATCTAACTTCTCCTCCAACCACAAAATTACTCTCATAAAGTATGTGGTAATCATTCCCTTGGTGTTTTTAAACAGTATAATACATATAACATATATATATAGTTCATATATACATATAATTCTTATAGTATCTTTTATATCCTTTTTTCAGTAAATATTAATTTTATACTATCCATTGATTTAGTTGCTTTTTTTACAAAAAGGGGGGGGGGGTAAAACCATAAACTCAGAAAGTGCTTAATAGGTGCCCAAGTCAAGGTTCAATCAGAAAAGTTAGATGGCTGGAGAATGGGTGAGAAGGTTTACTTTAGGGACTTGGCTGCATGCTGTTCTGAGAGCCAACTCAGTTCTCTGAAGCTTGTGTCTGGTGCTGGAGATGGAAACAGGACATGGTGAAGGAAAATAGATTTCAAGTGGGTAAAGCAACTTTGGCTAAAATTCACACACATGAGATCTAGTAGGGGAAGCAACAGTAGCTGGAATCCACACATGTGAGACCTAGTAGGGGAAGAAACAGTAGCTAGAATTGACACACATGAGATGGGGCTTACAAGGGCAGGCTGAGACCAGTGTCTATTCTTATGGCTCTTTCTCTGATGCCATGAGTTTCCCTTGGATAGAGAGCCCTTCACAAACCTGCCTGTGCAACCTGAGAAGCTGGTGGAAGACCCAGGAAGGGTTACCCTCATGTCAGTGACAGACAGAGGGTAGGCAGACCTGACTGCTGCTTCACCTCCACACTTCCAGTCTCGTGGCAGCTCCTCTCTTGTTGCCATCTAAGCCTAACTTGAAGCATTCAAGGGAGGACAACCTAGAAAGTATAGTTTTCCCACCAGAAAATAAAAATCACTGGGTAAGCTGCCATTTGAAAGAGAAGGAGAAGAAAGGGAGGAGGAGGAGGAGGAGGAGGAGGAGGAGGAGGAGGAGGAGGAGGAGGAAGAGAAGAAGAAGAAGAAGAAGGAGGAGGAGGAGGAGGAGGAGGAGAAGGAGGAGAAGGAGAAGGAGAAGGAGAAGGAGAAGGAGAAGAAGAAGAAGAGCACTAACATTTTGAAAAAATAATCAACCCGTTCCCTTGAACAAGAGTCGAAACCAGAGCAGTGAATCACTGCAATAAACATTTGCCAGTAAAACCGATGGCACAAAGAGATCTACTATAAGGCAGACTGAAGCCTCCATTGCCACCAGGACAAATGAGGTG
This sequence comes from Peromyscus californicus insignis, assembly GCF_007827085.1. Lineage (NCBI taxonomy): Eukaryota > Metazoa > Chordata > Mammalia > Rodentia > Cricetidae > Peromyscus > Peromyscus californicus. The sequence continues at coordinate 90,496,076 of NW_026294595.1, read as the reverse complement.
TTGGGGAAGCAGGAAGGAGAAGCCAAGAGATTTTTCTGTTGAAGTTGTTTGTTTTGTTTTGCTTTGCTTTTGATTTTGCTTTGTTTGCTTGTTTGCATACTTTGATTTGTCTCCTTATGTGGGGGGGGGTAAGCTGGGATGAAGGAAGGATGTGGGGGGACCAGGAGGCTAACAGAATTGGGGTACATGATGTGACACTCTCAAAGAGTCAATAAAAAATTCTGAAAAAGGCCAGGATTTCTCCTCTCAGCTTAGGAACCCAGCACAGCTTTGCCTGTCCCACTTCATGCCCTGCATCTTGTAGCATGGTCTCCCCGTCCTAGGCAGTGAACCTGTTTCTGGCCTTTTTCTCTGCTTTGTTTTGCTCTTAGAAGTAAAACTTATATAGCATATAATCAGTTATTTCAAAGTAATAATTCAGTGGCTGTTAGAACATTCACAGTACTGTGGATTCCACCTCCATCTATTTACAAAACATTATTTTCTTCATCATGAGAGAGAGAGAATCATTATAGTTAAGCAACTGAAACATGTCCCTCCTCACCTTCCAGTCCATAATGATGAACAATCTTTCCTTCTATGGATTTACCCATTCCCACTAAAGGGAACCATATAACATGACCTTTTTGTGTCTGTCTTCTTTAATTTAGCATAATCAAAGTTCATCCACTATATAATGTAAGTGACTATTTCGTTCCTCCCTAAAGCTGAGCAGTGTTCTGTCATGGATCTACTATGGTTGGTTTACCCATGCCCTACCAATGGGCACATGATTGTTTCCATATTATATGTTATACTTGTTCGTTGTTCTCTGCATTGAGCAGCATTTCTCTCCAGGCAAAGCACTAGTACTTAACTTATTAGGCATATAGCTGCTCAAAATACCACGAAATTTAGTCTGCAACCTAATGAGACTGAGTTCTGCCTGGTGTAATTCAAGAGTAAGGTACTGTTGCAACCCCCAGGAAGTGCTTTGAAGGGAGGAAATATTCTCCTCTCCTTATTATGCTCTTATAGCTTCTTCTAGTCTACAAGTAGGGAAATATTCCGATCACGTCTAACACCCTTCTGCTGGTAGCTTTGTCATTTAGTACACACCATGTAGGATTCTATACATATTTCTGAGGTAACCTCACCCTGAGACTGAAGACTGCCTTTCAGGCTCTGGTTCTAGTCTTGTCAAATTTCTTGGGATTAGTAGGTCCCACTTTTCTTTAGTTAGTAATGGCCGTATGATGTCAACTAGAATTTACAGACAAGTTCACATCTTGTAGAAGTGCTGCCTCCTCTCATCAGCGCCCGATTGGTCTTTGTCAGAGGTGAGTCTTCCAGAACAGAAGTCATTATTTCAGGGCCATACTGACCCTCCTTCTTTCTTTGATTTTTGAAAGTTAATTCATCAGTGATTTCTACAATTCGTTTCATTTATATTAATATAATAAACATTGCAAAGTTTAAAGCTATGAGAGTAAAAGTGCTTGCAGGTAATCAATCATCCCAAACAATATTTAATACAACTCTCCTATCGTAAAACAATGTGAATTATGCCCTCTTGTCTATAAAGCTTTGTGTCTCGGGCCCTTCTTTTCAAATTCAGATATTCGTTAACTAAAACAACTTAACTAGCAAATCTGAAGCATGAGATTGTGTACTTGAGAGCCCTTGAGGATAAGACTCTCTTCCTGATCTAGATGTCTGACTGCTGCATCTGTAAATGCCCAGCTCATGTAGATTTGAACTAGGTGCGTAAGGGATGAAAGTGTGAAGTTCTGCAAGGGGAATACAGAGACACAAACAATTCACATTACTCAGTGGCAAAGAAGACCGCCCAGGAGAGGTGTCAAGGGGGTGCAATTCTTGAAACTACACAAAATGTGACCATTGGAGGGAAGGAGAAAAATGCTGACACCATGGGAGAGCAACATGTACTGTTTATGAATGGCCAGTGTTTGGGGTGTTGATCTACAATACTGATTCTAAGCAAAGGGGGTGGGGAGGAAATGGAACAAGTCAGGAATGTTGACTTTGGGTATTAAAGACTAAGATTCTCTGATAGAAGCCTGGAAGAGGACACATGGTGACTATGTTAGAAAATAACCATCATTTCTCAAAAAGTCCCTAAGGTGACTTAGACCAAGTTTTTATCCATTCATCAGGAAATGAATTAACAACTCCATTTTCCTGAAGTACTTTTTCATGGAGTCTTCCCTTGCCCCTGCTTGGAGCCTCTCCTCTCAGTCTTTATATTATTTCTCCCCATTTCCCTTATTTTCCTTGAACTAGGTATTTTTTAGAGCATTAAAATACTTTTTCTTTCCGATGCTTCACATTTTTAGACAATCCTGGTGAAATGCATTTTCATGAGGTGCTTTTGAAAGGGGAGATGGCTAAAAATCATCTGACTCAAACCTCTTTCCCATTGTTCGTACTTCAATCCTCAGAATATAAATCCATTTTGTAATTACTCCGGTACTCTCAGCTCAGAAGCTTCACTGGACATACCATTCCATATGTTTATGATTCTCTGAATGAAAAAGTGTTCCCTGACAACCATTCCGATTTTTCCCTTTAATTTCCATTTATGCCTTATTGTCTTATAATGTTCGACTGAAAATATATGTTGCAATATTGTGTGACATTATCAGTATTACTTAAGATTTTATACAGCCATATATCAGCCAAACATCAGATAAATCTCCCTATTCTCCTTCCAAGTGTCTTCTTTGCTGGAAGACCACAGGTAATAGATTCAATTTCTTCTCCGTGACAAGTTGACTTTAAGCATTTCTTACAAACTGAAGAGAAGAATCAATTTGCATTTGGGGTCAAATTATTTCTAAAATAGGAGCTGAAGATGAAATTTGGCTTAAGGTTTGTGCAATTAAAGTGATGGTGATTGCTGCCATGCTTTTTGCTTCAACTTATTTCAGGGCTGATTTTTAAAGACTACTGCAAAGCCAGACACAAGACTAATTTGAAGGTCTTGCTAATAAATAATGTGGTTAAAGGAACAGGGGGTGCTCTGATGATTTGTAATCCTGCAATAATGGCTTCTAAATAGTTAAGATTAGTCTGAGAGATGAGATCCTTTCCACCCTCTATGCCGCATGCCAGCGAGGGACAAAAATCAATCTTGCAAGGGCTCTGATTACTTCTGCCGCAAGTTTCTTGTCAGCAGATTCAAAATGTGCAGGGCCATGAATCTTCCACAAGGTAGAGGCGCTGCCCATCAGCTGGAAATCTCTTTCTTCCAACTTCTGGTAGAATATCTGCTTGTGATAAATTAAGAGGAGAGCAGAAAATAGAAGACTATTTGGTGCTACGATTTTAATCCTGTGTTATCGGGACAAAGAGAAAGTGACACCAGTTCCTATGGCTTAGAAATGAAAAATGTATCCTTGGAAGGAGCCAAGCTTGAAAGTTAAGGAACAAATGTAATAATGGTCTTTGTCATCTTAAACCACCGTGCTGTTTAGCAAATGATCGAGGGAGAATCATACTAAGAATTGAAACCTGAATTAATAAATACTAATGCTGAAAGCAAGATGTCTACATTGGATCCACGTTGACAGCATTGTGAAAAAAGAAATTGAAGTTTGATTGTCATAAAAGACAGGGATGTGAACAATACAAGGAACAAGACAGAGGGGTGATTCCTGAATCTGTCCACATTCTAATCCTCCAAACTGGAAATGTATTATTTTACATGGCAAAGGGGAATTGGGGGTTTTGTAATTAAGCTGTATACTTTTATCTTAGATTGTCCTGGATTATGAGGTGGTAACTATCTTATCATAGGGTCCTCAAAACAGAAGAGGGAGACAGAGGAGCTCAGAGTAGTGTGAGCAAAATTCAACTCACCTTTGCAGGGTTTGAGGATAGACGAAGGTGCATGAGTCCAGAAATGCATCATCTACAACCTGAAAAAGGCAAGAAAACCATCTGGCCAGTGGCTACAGAATGCTGATGTAGCATTGCTCACAACTGGATTTCAGCCCAGTGAGGTCTGCATAAGATGTCTGGTCTACCAAACTATTGGATGTTGTCTAGGTCTTGTTTCAAGCCACTGAAGAGAATTTGTTAGAGCAGCAATAGATAAGATATAAAAAGATGAAATAACAGAAAATTTTCAAATGTGTAGTGCAAGTTGGCCGTGTTATCACTGTGTATGGAGTGATCTTCCTATTGGACATGAGGAGGTATTCTGGGACAGCCTTTCTTGTCTCTGGTTGCCTTTTACTTCTCTCAAATACGTTAAAATCATACACACCCTTGGTCAGAAATTGTCCTTGTAGGAATTTAATAAAATAATTAAAGATGAATAAAATGGTTATTGATAAGACCACTTGCAATAAGTCTAAAAATGAAGAGTTCAATGAATCTATTTAAATAAACCTTAGCATAACCTCCAACAATATATTATCACAGCAAGGTGGATGTGCTTATGAACACACAGCTGTTGTGACTACATCAGCAAGGCCTGTGCAAGTGCAAGGCAGATAAAATACCAGCACAGAGGTAAGGTTAGACACAACACCCCACCCTTAGCAAAGGAGCTGTTGACAACTGATAGTTGCTTTAAAAAAAAAAAGAATCAATTCTAAGAGTGTGACACCTGGTAGGCTGACCATGCTCCAAAGAATGTTCCCATACCCAAGACTATTTGGGCAGCATGAATTGAATTTCCTGGGCTAAAAAAGGGGTGGCTGGGGCAGAGGGCAGGAATCTGAGTGGGTAGGGAGGCAGCGGTGCATTCAGGAATATCTGAGGAAAATACTATGGATGATCTTCTCAAATAATAATAAAAATTCTGTTTTTTTTTAAAAATCATGTAGTTGTTAAAAAATTAATCAAATGAAAATATATTTAAATTGGCAAAGTAATGTCAATATTTTGATTTACCACCAGGTAAAAAGGTCACAAATTATGATTATACTAATGTATAATGATAGAAATACTGGTATATCATATTGGTTGACTGTAGACCTAACACACCAATACTTTTTACCAGTTTTCATATCAGCAAAATACATACACAAATAGTGAATGTGTGTACAGAATATGTGCTTTTCATACTCTTTAGGTTAAAAAAAGATAGCAAGATATTTCTACATATTAATTTTTCTGCCTCTGTATGCATATATCTATATAAAATTTAGTTTCCAACCAACTGCTGGTAGAGACATGAAATATACAGTGTCCTGTAATTTAAACTTTCCTCTGTGCAGATCTGTGAAATACAAATCATCGTGAAAGGAAAAAATGGTATCTGTGGTGGTATTGTGTTCCCCAAAATATTGTGTACCCTAATAAACTTATCTGGGGTTAGAGAACAGAAAAGCTACTAGATACTTAGGATAGGCAGTGGTAGTACAAGCCTTTAATCCTAGCATTCCAGAGGCAGAAATCCATCAATTCAAAGATACAGCCAAGCATGGTGACTCATGCCTTTAATCCCAGAAAGCCAGCCTTTAATCCCAGGGAGTGATGGTAGAAAGCAGAAAGGTATATAAGGCATGAGGAACAGAAACTAGAAGCATTTGGCTGGTTAAGCTTTTAGCTGGTTAAGCATTCGGGCTTTTGAACAGCAATTCAGCTGAGACCCATTCTGGATGAGGACTCAGAGGCCTCCAGTCTGAGGAAACAAGACCAGCTGAGGATCTAGCGAGGTGAGGTAGCTGTGGCTTGTTCTGGTTCTCTGATCTTCCAGTGTTCACCCCAATACCTGGCCCAGGTTTGATTTTATTAATAAGACCATCTAAGATTCCTGCTACAGGTGTCTACACTAAAAATGAAAAAAATTGCATTTAGTGTGTGTGTGTGTGTGTGTGTGTGTGTGTGTGTGTGTGTGTGTAGGCATATGCACACCATGGCACATGTATGGGGGTTCTGAGGACAACTTAAGGAAGTCAGTTCTTTCTTCCCACCATGTGGACCCTAGGAATCAAACTCAGATCTCCAGGCTTGGCTGCAAGCGCCTTTATCTTCTGAACTGTCCCACCAGCCCACAAATGAAATTCTTTTCAGTACTATTAAGACAGTGAATTGCGTAGTTTGACACCCCTCACCCAGCCCTTGGGCCTGTATTACACAGGCCCAATGACATCCTGGGAACAGGTTTTCCAAAGGCCTGTAGTTGGTATAGATGTAAAGGGTTAAGATCTCTCTGAAAATTTATATTCATATTCTTTGAACCAGCAATGCCATTCCTAGGAATTTAAAGAAATAATAGGAAAAACCTCTCATGAGTAAAAATATTCACTTAGAGGCTTAGTTATGGGGAGAAAAAAAATGGGAAAGCCTTCATGTCCAATAAGAGGGAAATTGGGCAGTAATTTACAATAATGTTTTCAAAGAATATTTAATTACATAGGAAAATGTGTTCAATATGCTGCTAAGTGAATAAGAGCAGGCTGAAAATTGAATATACAATGTGATTCCACTTTAGTCAATGAAAAAGAAAAACATCAAATGTGAAATGCAGTCGTTTTTGAGAAGTATAACCAGTTTTGAGCTTCTTTTTGTTTGTTTGTTTGATTTTATTGTTTTAAAAGTGTGTCTATTTGGGTGTATACAGTAGAGCTTTCTGGGTTCTGTTTGTTTGCTTGCTTGTTTTACCATATGCAAATGTTATTTTTCCAATTAAGAAGATGGTTTTGCTGATTAAAGTGCACGCTGCCCTCTGGAAGCAGCTAAGAGGCCGTCAGGCTGATACTGGAATTCAGAAGGAATTGAGGTGTTGATGAATCTGAGGTGTTCCTGCCCTGGATAGCACGAATGCCTTATAAGGCCCTGTGATTTTGTTATCCACTAGCTACCAATATTACCTCTAATGTTATCACAGGGCATGGAACAGGTAGAGCACTACAGCTGCCTCTAGGAAGGCTTCCCCTACAGACAGTCAGGGTGTCGGGCAGCTCACTAATGACATCACTGTCAGAGCTGATTGATAATATGTGTTGCATAGTAATGCCCAGGCTTGTCCTCCATCTCATACTTGTTCCAAGGAACATCCCAGCACATCAGAGAACACTCCTAGCCTTCCAACAGGTCACAGGCTTCTTTCTGGTCATAACCAGATCTTGCACATACTGTCATCTATTCCACCAATGACATCAGGGTGCAGACTAGCACACTATCATTCCATCTCATTCTAAGGAAACTATGGAGTCTCAGTTCAAGAGATCAAAGCTGCATTAACTCTTCCAGTTAAGGCCATTTGCTATCACTTGGCAATCGGGAAGGTAATCAACTCAATGGTACCCAAGTGGTCTGGCAATTTATTAAGTGAGCAATTTATTCCTTTCTCTCTCTACTGAGATCAAACTGTTCACCATTCAAATTTGCCACATTCCTCAGAGATAACAAGGTGGGAAATAGTCTTTCTTAGAGATGGGGAAAGTATGGTTTAGTATTTAATCAAATGAACAGGAAGGAGGAAAAGGGAAAGATTTTTCTGACACATGCCCAATTCCCCCAAAATGCATTGCTCCTGTCCTAATGTGAGAACAAGTTATTCAAGCTATAGCCTTCTCTTTTGTACAAATATATACAGAAGCAGCTAATTTGGGGGCTCAAAAATGGCACCAGCCCACAGGATAGGGAAAAGCCAGCAGAGCACAGGGAACCATGGGTGAAGACGATGGATGAATTCAGCCAATAAAGTTGTAAATAAGAAATAGTCTCATGAGGCATGGAGATCTGGAAAGATTTAAAAATCTTTGGTTTTCACCAGCAGTTATCAAAAGCAAATATTCCAGTTAAATCCACGTTTATGCTAAAAACCAGCATGTTCTTGAGATTTTATCTATGTGTCCTGCAGTTTACATTAAGGAACAGTGGTTTACACACCAACTCTCCTCATCCCCAGTCAAGTTGATCTCATAAAGTCATGGGACTGTCACTCCAGAGTCTGAAGAAATTGCTGATACCATAGGTTCAAGCCAGTGACAAAACTCTTGGACTCTGCCATCCTGTGAGGTCCCTGGAAGCCTCCTCCTTCGTGCAGACAGCAGCTATAACCACAGAATGCATACAAGCTCCTAAGATGCACGATCTCATTTGCTTTGCATCAAACACTCCTGCAGGATAGGTGGTGGTGTTACTACCATGAAGATGGAAAATAACTGAGATGCAGAGAAGCCAGTGGTGTCCTCCAGTCACACATGTGAGAAAATTGTGGAGGCCTGTGAAGCCCCAAAACATGGCTGTCTCTTTCCACAGATGACCCATCAGTGCTTTGGTCTACTGTATGGGCTTTTCTAGGGAAAACCTTCCAAATACAAGGAAGCCGCATGCAACATTCCCACAGTGGTGGTGCCCAGATACTAGGCATAGTCTACCTGATATATGTATCTACAGAAACATTTCCAAAATGAGTCTTATGTCAAATGTGATTCTGCAAAGCTACTCTCTGTCAAAAGTCCACATGAGGCCGGGCGGTGGTGGCGCACGCCTTTAATCCCAGCACTCGGGAGGCAGAGCCAGGCGGATCTCTGTGAGTTCGAGGCCAGCCTGGTCTCCAAAGCGAGTACCAGGAAAGGCGCAAAGCTACACAGAGAAACCCTGTCTCGAAAAACCAAAAAAAAAAAAAAAAAGTCCACATGAGGAAACTTGAGATCTTGCCACCTCCATGGAACCAGGTAACTTGCCCACAACCCATGCACAGAGTCACGGTGCAAAATCTGCACTAAATGCACTCTATGTGGAGTTCAGAAATTTCTTAAAGAAAACTCAAATTAAGCATTCAGGAAATGTCTCTTGTTTGTTAGTATATTCGAACTTGGCCCCTGGTGTTCATCAACAAAACTTATTTACCCTTAGGTTATCACTGATATACCATCAGCATTTAGTAGAACAGAGTATGTCCTAGCGCCTGCCTGATTCACTTCTCATCTCCAAGAGAATAAAGCATATTAATCACAGACCCAGGATAATTAGCTCTATTGGCAGAGTTATGCCCAGAGTTCCATGAGCTACCTCAATATCCAGTATAAAAATTTACTTTCGTGGAGATATGTGGAGAAATCTCAGTAACTGTCCTGTTTAAGTTTTGTATTTACTGATTATCTTTAGTGACTTTTATTTCCTCTGTATTTCTATATTTCAACAACAAAACAGTTTGACTTTTGTAAGAAAAATTAGATAAACTACAAAGAAACTTCCTTACAATATATAAAAACACTACTGATAACTAAAGGCTAATGCTTATTGCTCATTGTTTAGTAAGCAGTAACTTTCTCACTGCTAACACTGACTCACAGAAATGGATAATATCTCCATTCTACAGATGACAGAGCTGAGGCATAGGATTGCAGATTCATTTGTCTGTGTTCAAAGACACTCAGAAAATCAAAAACGCAGCATTAAAAAAGGCAGACTCATTCTGAAGTTTATATTCTTAAATATTGTGTCATTTTATCATATAGTAAATATATTTAGAGTAATGTAGCCATCTAAACCATTTTTTAAAAATACAGAAAAATAATATGGATGGGAAAAGTCACCAAAACATTATTGGTGGGCGTTTTCCTGTAACACAATTATGGCTCAGTGGGTAAGGGCACTTGCTGCTCTTTCAGAGAACCCAAGTTCAGATCCCAGCACCCACATACCATCTCAAAACTGTATTCCAGAGGATCCCATGCTCTCTTCTGGTCTCCATGGCACCAGGTACACACAAGGTTCAAATACATGCAGATAGGCAAAACAATTACACATACAAAATAAAAATAAATATTTTTTAAAACAATCATAATGCAGAAAGGCCCTAGAAAATACTCTCAGGTAAATCTATAAACATTAGAGACACACTAGATCATAAAGAACTTTGGGATCAGAATCTTGAGATCTAGCATGAGGTAAGGTCCCAATGAATTCAGTCACTGACTCTGGTGTACAGCTGAGGAGGCAAGAGAAAACAGCATTAGTGTTACGGGGCAGTCTCAAATTATAACAGAAAGCTAACAATAGGCTTCAGACTTGATAGAAAGGGGCCACAGATTTGGTCCTATTACTTCTGGAATGTAAGTGGGAAAGGGGGGGGAGTAAATTCAGTCAACTTTACAATTTTCAGAAGACAGGATAAAATGAGTCCACTTCCTTAAGATATTCTAAGTAGCTTGGATATAAGAACCAAAGAACATGGCTGGAGCACTAGAGTACACACAATGAGGTGCAGTGGAATATAATGAAAGCTATCCACCGAGTCATAAACATAGTGATATGTTCCACAGCATTCTGTGAAGCCAACATCAAATCCATCAGCATGCGCACACGCACACGCGCGCACGCGCGCGCACACACACACACACACACACACACACACACACACACACACACACACACACACACACACGGCTGGGGGTTGCGGGGAAGGCATGGCCTAAGGCTGCCTATTCTATACTCAGTGAGCCCATGTTTTAACGGTCCAGGCCCATCTGTTAAAAAGTTCAGGCATGCCTTGGCTCCCTTGTCCTGCCATTCTGGGTTCTGACTCTGCATGCCGTTGATTCTCAAGAGCAAACAGAGACAGCCCACACACACTCGTTGTTGTCCCTTCTCAATAGTTATTAGGTGTGACCAAAGTGGAAGTTATTCAGTTGCCAGGTCACCAGACTGTAAACTTCTTAAAGTTGGGGGGGGTCATTGCTCATACTAACTTTTGTTGATTTGTATCTTAATACCTAGTACAAAGCTATGAGTCAAGTGGACTCCCTGTTGTTAAAACTGAATTGATTTGGACTCTATCCTATATTTTTCCAGGGTGGCTGTGCTTAAAAAGCAGGGGTAAGGGGAGTAACCTAACTTCTCAAACAACTGCTCAGAAAAGTAAGTGTTATACACATCTGTTTAAATTGTATGCACTCATTTTAAACATGAGACATTATTCTGCATGTTTATGATTCACTTTCTAGTTTGACCTATGCATTTGCCTTGGATTTCAAAGATTGTCTGCAGTACCAGCTACGATCATAGTGTTAACAGTGCAACTGGAGTTTCAACCTTCTCCAGCACAAAACCGCTGCAAAGGACTGGGTCGAAGGTCACCAGGGTACTTGCAGTCAATGACCTCCCAGAGATTCAAAGACATGAATAAATCTTTTCTTGTCAGCCTCAGCAGACACATGACCATCATCAAAGGTGTCCTTGAAGTCCATAGGCACACAGCATTTGTGATTACCTTACAAGACCTGGAAAAGATCAGGTCCTTCAACATGGCATCATGGATGAGGAAGTGGTCCCGAGGCTCCATTTACTATTGAGACACTATCGGGAGGTAGTGGTGGCCTGCGGAAAGGTAGTCATTTTCTTCAGTGTCGTAGTTACTGGTAAGTTCCTCATGCTCTAGTAAATGCCTCACCCTACCCATGGCCTGTACACTCAAAAATAGGGGAAGGGAATCCTAGTCGGGGGAGGACTAGTGGAGATGAGTATGATTGCAATGCAACCACTTTGTCTGTGACATGGTTGAATTTTTAAGCTAAAATAATAATAGCAAACCCTTTATGGATAAAGCATGAGGTTGACAGGTTACAGTACACTGAAGGATGTGGATCACACAGGCTAGTCCAACTTGGCAACTCTTCTTATTGAACTCCATGCACACATATTCCATAATTACAAATTACACTGTAAACTTTAAGCACACTACACACAGATAGAAGGGGTTCTTGGGGGCCAGAAAGATGCCTTCATGGTTACAAACACTGCATGCTTTTTTTAATCAGACATGGGTTGGGCTCTCAGCATCCACATGGCATGTCACAACCATCCGTGCTCCAGTCTGAGGGGATCTGATGCCCTTTTCTGGCCTCAGCGGGAACCAGGCATGCCCTTCGAAAACAGACATACTTTCAGGCAAAACACCTGTACATGGACAATAAAGACTTTTTTCAGAAAAAGAGAGGGTTTCTTAATGTTTTTCTGTTGCTGTTTCTGATGCAGCAGTAAAAGCTCAGCCTCTGGTTGGTGGCGTTTTAAGAGGCACTGGGTCAGGAGGCTGCAAAGGATCCGCTGAGGAGTTCATAGACACATGGGCTTCTCAGAAGTGGGACCTTTGGAGAAGAGGTAGGTCACTGGCAGTGTGTATTTGAAGGGTATGCCTTGTCCCCGGTCACATCCTGTCTCTTTTTCTGCTTCCTGGTTGTTAGGTGGTTAGTAGTGTTTTACCACTTATGCTTCCCCTGTCCTGATGTTCTGCCTCAATAGCAGCACAGTAATGGGCCCGGCAAGCACATGTGGAAACCTTTGGGGTCCTGAGCTAATATAAATTTTTCCTTCTGTGTCTCTCACTGTGTGACAGTGATGAACAGCTAGCCGCCACAGTCTCTCACTAGCTGGTGGGCTTTCTCCTACATGGCCTGCTCCTTGGAGTCCATACTGACAAACTGTCTCTCCTTCAGCTTACCCCTCAAGCTTGCGCTCTTCTGATTACATTTCTTGCCTCTTCCTTTCATTGACCAAGTATCTGGTGTTGTCCCCTCAGTCCCTCAGCCCCCCACAGGTAACAACTGACTGGATCTCCCCCTCATGCTTTGAGACTTCTGCTTCCATGAAGGAGGGATATCACATGACATGTTCTCTCAGTCCCTGACCTCCTGAACTCTCTTCGGTCTCTTCAGCATTCAACCCTCTACATAGTGATGTCAAAGACCTCACGGGTCACCACTGACAGCGGCGCCTGCAGAGTTTTAATCTTCAGCTTTCTATCTAGCAATCACCTTTCCTCATTATCTATCCTTTCAGCTCACTCGTGCTAATGAGAAACATTTTGCTGCTGAGAACTAGTCCCACCACTCACTGCACTCTACGGTCTTGCCACTGACCAGCTCAGTTCCTCCCTAATGCAGCCAGGATTGCACAGTTATGCTCACCCCCTCCCGGCGATATTGCAGTGCCCTACTCTCCTTCCACTGCATTCAGATGGTTATATGTCAGCTCTGACTACATTTATTCCCTCGGTGTCTGCAAGAAAACTGTTAAGTGTTGCTGGATAAGATCACATCTCCACAATTAACAGGCTCTCTTCATTTATGTCTATAAATCTCAGTGCAGGATGCTAAAAGAAATATACGTGGAAGCTAGTTTGTCAATTAAGTTCTCTTCCTCTCTTCCAAAAGTCCATTTCATGGCATCTCACTGAGTATAACATTTGATACTCTCTGAGTATCATATTTGGTACAAGTGTAACAAAACCACAGGGTTCTCCCAAAACTATACTCCTTCCTCTTACCCATGCATTTTCTACCTCAAAAAACAGGACACTTAATTATTCGGACTCAAAACCTAGAAGCCAATCTTAAATTCTTTCTAACCCTTGCCACCCTTTTATCTAGCTGCTTGGTGTTTTTCTTTCAATTTTTTAAAAAGGTGTTGTTGTTAATTTGTGCTGTGCAGGTGTGCACTTGCCATAGTGGTGGTCAGAGGACTATGTTCAAAGTTCAGTTCTCCCCTACTACTCTGTGGGGACTAGGAACCAAACTCAGGTCCTCAGACTTCACAGGAAGCACCTTCACACAATGAGCCATCCCATCCGCCTGTCCATTCAGGTGTTGTTTTGGTCCCATTTTTAAAGTACATATGAGATTTAACTAATGGTCAGCATGACTGAGAATAGGCAACTCAAAGCTGGAATAGGCCATTGTTGTATGCTGCTCCTAACTCTGTACAGTCCAGACTCCATGAAGCAGGGAGTATTCAGAGCATGATTCATGTCACTCAGCTCACACACGTAAGCACACTCACATACACACACCCCATCATTCCTGATGGGCTCTGCTTAAATCTTCCCTAGGGCTTCCAGTTGCACAACAGAATCGTAATTTCACTGTGCCATATAAGACTCCATCCACCCCTGCCTCCCTTGCTGGCATCACTCTCCCTCCAAAAGATTTTTTTTAAAGTTCTAGAATCAGACACATGTCAATTCTAGTGTTCTTGTATTCACAATTTCTTTTTTTTTTAATTTAAGGAAAGTTTTTATTCATTTCACAAACCAACCATGGATTTCCCCTCTCATCATTCCTCCCACTCCCCCAGTCTCACCCCCCTACACACCCATTCCCCCATCCCCTCCTCTGAAAGAGTAAGGCCTCCCATGGAGATTCAGCAAAACCTGGTACATTCAGTTGAGGCAGGACCAAGTCCCTTCTCCCTGCATCAAGTGTGCAAAGTGTCCCACCATAGGCAGTAGACTCCAAAAAGCCAGCTCATGCACCAGGGATAGATCCTGATCCCACTGCCAGGGGCCCCTCAAACAGACCAAGCTACACAACTGTCTCCCATATGCAGAGGGCCTAGTCCAGTCCCATGCAAGCTCCACAGCTGTCAGTCTATAGTTCGTGAATTCCTATGAGCTTACTTCAGTTGTCTCTGTAGATTTCCCCATCATGATCTTGACCCCCCCCCCCGCCCCTTGCTTATATAATTCATCTTCCCTCTCTTTGACTGAACTCCCAGAACTCATCTCGGCTTGGTGCTTGGCTGTGGATCTCTGCATCTGCTTCCATCAGTTACTGAATGAAGGCTCTATGATGACAGTTAGGGTGTTCACCAACCTGATTACAGGAGAAGGCCAATTCAGGCACCCTCTCCATTATTGCTAGTAGTCTAAGCTGGGGTCATCCTTGTGGATTCCTGGGAATTTCCCTAGCACCAAGTTTCTCCCTAACCCCATAATGTCTCCCTCTATCAAGGTATCTCTTTCATTGCTCTCCCACTCCATCCCTCCACCAGCTTGACCATCCCATTCCCTCATGTTATCATCCCCCATCCCCTCCCCTTTACTGCCCCTCTCACTCCCAGTTTACTCCAGAGATCTCATCTATTTCCCCTTCTCAGGGTGATCCATGCATCTCTCTTAGAGTCCTCATCGTTAGCTAGTGTTTACAATTTCTTCTACCTAGATTTCTTCTAATTCTTACAAAGCTGTCCCCTGAATATCAGTAGCTATCACTTTCTAATAAACACACACACACACACACACACACACACACACACACACACACACACACACACACACACACACACACTACACCAGTCACCCTCAGTCATATTAACCTGTTTAATCTCCTTCACGGAATTTATGAGGAATCATCTTCATTAGTCTTCGTTATTTTTCCTCCCTGATGAGAAGGTGAGTCTCCTGAATCCAGGGAATGTTTCATGTGGTCACTGCTGTGCTGCCAAGGCAGTGTGTAGCGTTCAGTATATAGATGCCATTAAATGAAATAGGTTTGACTGGTAGTAATGTCTGGCATCATCCATTTTGATAAGGTCGCAGAGTAAAAACTAGGATGACCTCACATAGTTCACAAAGGAAAATCTGGGCCATGGATGGATGGAGAGAAGGAAGGGTTGGCCATGGTCTTTGAAGATGGAGATTGTTGCTCGAATGTGGTTGTTATCAAAAATTTACTCAACCTTAAGAGATATATTTAACCCAATTAAAAAATATATGATGTCATTGAAGTTGGGGTCTCAAATGAGATTTATGACTGCAGAAATAGGGCTACCACCAAGAAAACAAAAAGAGCAAATGAAGACAGTGTGAAGACTGTTTGTGGGGCCGTGGCTTTCTGTAGCCACTATGGAAATCAATGCAGGGGATCTGTAAGAAATGAACATGGAACTACCATTTAATGCACTAGTCACCAAAGCCCAAAGTGGAATCAGCCTAGGGGCCCATCAATGGGTGAACTGGTAAAGAAAATGTGGTATGTATACACAGCAGTGTATGATTTACTCATAAAGAACTAAGTCTTGCCATTGGCATGAAATAGATAGAAATGAAGATTATAATGTTGAACAAAATAGGTTATATATAGAAGACAAATATCAAGTGTTTATGAATGTAGAAGGGAACTATTGGGCAAGAAAGGGGTGTGTTTGAAAATGTCACAATGAAGCCTATTGTTTAATACAGTTAATGTATGATAATAAAAATCTTTTAAATATATGTTCTTGAAAATGGATTTATTGGGAAAGTGCTACAGGTAATAAGAGTTTATTGAAGAACAAAATACTTCAGACATTAGGAGAAGATTTTTTTTGTAGAAACCTTAACGCTAGAACCTACCCGGAAGGAGGTAAGATCTTTTTAAGTCACATTCCATTTGATTAACCACAGATTACAAGAAATTTCCCATGTTCTCTCTTTCAAGCATAGAAGTAATGTGTAGACTCCCACCTGGGAGTCTCCCTAAAAGGTGAAAGTTACCTTGACTTTAGTATTTGAACTGAGAAGAAGCCATCAATTGGTTTACTAACAATGAGATAATTGAACAGCGATTCCTAAAGAAAATGAAAAGTAGAAATAACCAGAAGGGCGATTTTGAAGAGCCATCTCTGAGTTTTGTAAACTAACCCTCGCCTAATGGCCCTTTTTAATGTAATTTACAGTTTCATCATTACCCTTTTTGTATTAGTAATTATTTCTAAAATATCAAAGAACCATCTTTTTTTCAAGGGCCTTCCCCTAGTCTGATTTACAGCCAAGCTCAAGTTGGACTCTATCTTTCTCAGGTTTGACATTTCAAAATATTTATTGCTCTTTTACATTAATGCCTTTGTCATGAATCTGAAGGTGACCGTTATTTCTTCCATCACGTTGTAATTAAATGGATCAACTATGGCCACGTTATTTCCACTCTCCGTCTGCACAGCACATTAAAACCCTCTGATGAGAAAGTGAGACCGAGCCCTGTGTGAACAGCAACAAACAAATGTTTCTGAAAATATAGGGTCCTCTTGATGCATCGCTAAAGAAGCTGTTCCAAGCGGAAGCACAAAATCTTTAATATTTTATTGATCAGATCTAAACCTTCTGCCCAAAGTGGCAATTAAATTTCAATTAAACTGACTGAAAGCATCATATTAAATTTCAGCACTTTACGAGCTATCAGATAATGCTGCAGGACAAATCTTTAGTATGATCACACTCTTTTCAAATTATATTATCCTGTTCATTCACAATAAAAGTGACAGTTTTAGGTATACTTTCAATATTTCTTGAATATAAACCCTCTAATGAACACATTTTATTGCCTTTAAATCAATTATTATTGGATATTTTAATAAAGTGAATTGAGCACTTTGTTTTACACACTGCTTAGAAGTTATTATATTTTGCAGTCAGCACAGCAAAAAAAAAGTGGCTTAAAGAGAAAGGGGCGACTGAATAGCTGATGTACGGGAGGCACAGCCGCAGCCTTCTCGATGGAAGGCTTCCTGTTTCTCTCTGTCATTTAAATTATGCATAATAAATAGCGCCTTGTTAATGCTTTTTTTTTTTTCCTTTTTTAAATTTAGGCTCAAATTCTCAGATGACCTTGTGGTAAAGTAGAAATCACCAAATCACAATTTGGTAAAATATCATGTATACTTTCTTATAAAAACTGGAACACTTAGGTCCTTGTTTATCTAGCTCCTTTGCCCTGTGAGTGCGATTTATAATATTGTATTTGAATGTTTCAGAGCAAAATCTGTGTTTGGCGTTGACCACATCTGGGATGATCTGAAGGATACAGGTGGCATTCTGATGCAACTGGTTCTTTGCTTTGGCCTTTGCTGTGCTGAATGCAGACTCCAGGCTTTAACATACAGCTGAGGTATTCAGAATCGATCACCAAGATGGACACAAGGAGGCTCCAGTTATGTGTTGTTCAGATTTCTCATCGCACCCTTGAGTCACCACGCTGCCTTTGCCTCATATAAGTCTCAGGTACTGGTCCCGTTGCATACACAGGTACCCACTCACGCACAAGCCAGACAAATGGAGCAAAAACCCACTCAGAGAGATCACTAAGAGTGAAGCTGCCTTCCACTTTAAGAGAACCTAGGCACACGTAAGATTCTGGCCTGCTGTGCAAGTTCAGAGAAGCCTTTACTGCTAAAGTTGAAAGAATACTGTAATAACCCCAGTGCAATTCATTGAAGTGTATTAAATTAAAATTTAGATGAAAATCATGGCTTCTTATTGAAATGATTCAATTAGATTATGGTCCCTGAATTTGAGTAATTGAGTCTCTGAGCTACAGGGACTTTAACAAGTCATTAAAACCGTTCCTGTGAGGCACTGGATTAAGAGACCAATAGTGAGGCTATGCATGGCCATGGCACTAATCCATAAAGAATGGTAGAACATTGTGTCAGTGTACACTGGCCAGCCAAGTCTGCCTTTCACACATAACTCATATAACTGGTAAGCCACAAATTGCTCACCCCCTGAGAAACAGCTTCTGCAAGCCCCAGTTCAAGAACACTATATCCTCACCGTTCTTCCTACGGAGCCAGCCCTGCTCAGCTGCAGTTGACTCAGGCAGAGTCAGCTACTCACTGTGTACTTGAATGTTAGGATCCCACTTCCCAACAAAAATATGTTGTTTACAGATTTAAAAAACAGGATGTATCTTTTCTGATTATTTCAGAATTTGTTGTACTTCAGGCAATATATTAACTAATAAACCTTGGTCCCTGGGTGACTTTTCTTAAGACAAAATCAGTCTCTACTACACTCAAAAGAAGAAAGAACCCAAGGAAATATGTCAAGTAAGAATTCTTCTGCATCAGCCCTCACAGGTCATCTTAGGATCCAGACCATTGGAAATACATTCTCAACCAAAACTAAAATAATTCTCACTAGACAAAGTGGCCCACATCTTTAATCCCAGCAATCAGGAGACACAGTCTACAAGTTCAAGACCAACATAGTGAGTTCTAAGACAACTAGGGATACATACTGAGACCCTGTCATTAAAAAAATAATAATAATAACAGTTCTCACTATTGGAAAACTTCCATATACATCATCAAAGCCTTAATTATGGCTTCAGCCTATTTGTGGGGGATTCTGCTTTGGTTAAACAGAGAAAGTAACAATAGATATGTCTGAAAATTCTCACAAACTGACCTCTTGTGAGAGGTCATGTGCAACAGCAACAGATACAGTGGTGGTGTCACAGAGCAACCTTTGCACTGGTTTTGATTTGGACTTTGGTTTGGTTTTTGTGTGTGTGTGTGTGTGTGTGTGTGTGTGTGTGTGTGTGTGTGTGTGTGTTGTTTATAAGGCAGGAAAACTTCAAATTAGTCCTTCAAAGCTAAAAGTCCGAGAGCATGTCCAGCTAAACTTTGTCAGGCATTGTTAAACAGATGAGGAAAGCAGGCCACCCCCTAGGCACCTGCCTGCACTAGTCAGGTCCTTTGGGGTTCACTCTCTCTCCCAATGTTTTCAAAGTGTTCTTAGTAAACCACTTAAGTGAGCATTTACTAGAAATTCTATTTATCCTGGCTTTTTATCTAAAACTGAGGAAGGCATTAATCTCTATTATTCTTTGGTATATGGTTAGACTTTGTCACCTAGCATGACAAATGCCACAGTATAAGAGGTACATTGAGCAAAGTATGAATGCCACAGGGACATTTGCATGAAGCCCCGCCCACTGCATCATCTTCAGGCTTCCAGGTAACACTACCCTGTGTCACTAAACTAACTCTGATAGGATAAACAAACTGTTTATTTCTTTACATTGCTGGAGACAGAGGTTCAATATGAAGCCCCAGCTTACTTAAAACTCAAAATGTAGTCCAGGCTGGTCTGAAACAAGTGATCTTTCTACCTCAGCCTCCTGAGTGTTGTGACTGCAGGTTAAGTCCTCCCACACTTGAGAGCCGACATTTTTCTCACTCCTAGCCAAGTGTTTTATCATGAACAAAACAGGTTAGCAAATAAATGTCCCTAACAGCAACCATGGCAAAAGGTGATTGAAACGGTCAGGGTTACTCTAAATATGAATTCACATCCAGAGCTGCCAGTAATGACCTTTGCTCTGCTCGTGGGGAAAAAATGACTTAGCACTTACCTTAAGCCAAGCAGATCTCTGTCCCCAGAGATGTGAGAGTGAACAGATTCTTCTGTATTCAAGGGACAGAAAAGAAATATGGTTGTAAAATAGATAACACTGTACAGTGTTGCCAAAGGTAAAGGAGAGAACTGAGGCAGGGATGGGAGTGTCAGGGAAGGACTTATGTAAACTGGGTTAATCAGAAAAGACTTCACTGAGGAGATATGACCTGAAAAATCCTATCAAAACTAGACTGCCACCCTGTGAAAGAAAAATCTACAATTGGAAAGTGGAGGGAGTGATTTGTTTAATAATAAAACATTGCTTTAAAATTTCTAAGACGCATTTCCAATCTAGTTTGTCCTTTTATATATTTTCCTATGTTATAAAATAAGCATTGGAATTGACATTTGCACAATAAAGCAAATGTAATCTTTATTTATTTGTTTTTGTGTTCCACCATGCCCAACTGGTGCTGCCCATATGTGCATGGCTATGGGCCATTCACTGGGACACGGACAGTCTATCAGTGGTTCCATCCCCTAAAAAAAATGACTGTCCCTTCCCCAGCTGCCATCAGCACCAATAGCTCCTTAGTAGGGCTGGGGTCCTGTGACCCCTCTCCCTCCTTCCATACTGGGATTTTGATTGGCTTGATCTTATGTGGGTAACAACAGCTGCTGTAAGACAACCAGTAAGTACAGTCACCATGTCATATCCAGAAGAGAGTATTTCACAGCCTTACTTCCCATCTACCAGTTCTTATAACCTTCCCCCCTCCCTTTTCTCATCCTTTGAGCCTTGGGGAGCAGTATCACATCAATGTTCCATTTAGGGCTGAGCACTCTCAGTCATTTCTTTTCAACACTCTGACAGGGTGTCAGTCTGTATGTCATACCCCACTGCCAAGAGAAACTTCTCTGAATGAGGTTGATGTTCTTCCCACTCCCTCTTCTACATTGTTCTCTGTGCCTGCAAAGGGTGGTATGAATGTCCTGATTAGGGCTGAGCACTTCACCATCACTTAGACTCAGTATCTTGAGTAGCCATGTGTCTCTGCATTCACGACCTTTGGTTGGGAAGAAAGCTTCCCTGATTAAGACTGAGTGGCATTAGGAGGCAATGAATGTAAGTATTTAATTTAGGAGACATCTTGACACCATGTTAATTCAGCTAAAGAACAATGGTCTGTTCTGCTCTTCAGCCATGGGTTTTGAATCATGTTTACACGACCGAACAAAGATAACTTCTTGTGGAGCATGCCTCAAGACCAATCAGAGAGCACTTGATTTCCCCCATAACAGTCATACCACTAGTGGATGCACCTTGCCTGGAAGGTTGCTATTGCAGTTGATAGGGTCCTCAGCTGGATAAGAATACTGTGGCCCTAGGAGGATCCTGAGCCTAACCCGGCACACGGATCACCCTGGACAGGGGAAATAGATGAGCTCTCCTGGGTAAACTGGGGGCATGGAGGATAGAGGGGAGGGGAAGAAGGTGGGAACATGAGGGATTGGGATGGTTGAGTTGGGGGAGAGAAGAAGAGGGAGAACAATGAAAAAGATACCTTTACAGAGGGAGCCATTATGGGGTTAGGGAGAAACCTGGTGCCAGGGAAACTCCCAAGAATCCACAAGGATGACCCCAGGTAAGACTCCTAGCAATAATGGAGAGGGTGCCTAAACTGGCCTTCTCCTGTAATCTAATTGGTGACTACCCTAATTGTCATCATAGAATCTTCATCCAGCAACTAATGGAAGCAGATGCAGAGATCCACAGCCAAGCACTGGGCCAAGCTCCGGGAGTCCAGCTGACGAGAGGGAGGAGGGATTATATAAGCAAGGGGGGGGTCAAGATCATGACAGGAAAACCCACAGAGACAGCTGACCCGAGCTTGTGGGAGCTCATGGACCCTAGACCCACAGCTAGGGAGCCTGCCTAAGACTGACCTAGGTCCTCTGCATGTGGGTGACAGCTGTGTAGCTTGGTCTGTTTATGCAGCCCCTAGTAGCGGGACCAAGATCTGTCCCTGGTGCATGAGCTGCCTTTGTGGAACCTATTCCCTGTGGTGGGATGCCTCACTCAGCCTTGAGGCAGAGGAGAGGAGCTTGGTCCGGCCTCAACTTGATACCTCGCGCTTTTTTGACTCCCATGGGAGGCCTCACCCTTTCTGAGGAGTGAATGTGGGGGTTAGAAAGGAAATGAGGAGAAGGAATGGGAGGAGAAGAGGGAGGGGAAACTGTGGTTGGTATGTAATACAAATAAAAAATAATAATAAAAATATAATTTAACAAAAGGCCGCTGTCACCTTTCCTCTCTGGCAGCCGGTACTGCGTCTTCCCACACCGTGAAGTCTTCCCACACTGTGAAAACCGGCCAGAAGACAGGGAGCTTCAAGTTCCACTCTGGTTTGAGTTGCTTTGTGTTTTGTACCCAGGATACATGGTGTTTTTAGCAATAGGGTCATATCAACTTGTTTTGCTAGACAGCCAAGAGGAAAGGCATCCACTTGTTTCATTTTGGGGATATCTGGAACCTCCCTGATCAACAACTAATTTTTAAAAAGATTATTATGAAATTTGTGGGTAAATGGACGGAAATGGAAAAACTCATGCTGAGATAAGCTGGGCCCAGAGAGACAAATGCCACATTCTCTCTCTCTCTCTTCTTATATGTGGGTCCTAGCCTTGAATCTTTAGTTTAGTGTGTTGAGTTTGGAGTTTGGAGAATGCAGGAAACTAGAAAAAGCTTATTGAGGTGGGTGATGGTAGCAGAACTTGGGTGATAGGAAAACAGAGAAGGCGGATATTGGGGAGAGCAGTCAAGCAGGATTAGGTGATGGGGAAGGAAGGGGAGAACGGGAGGATTAACTGAGAGGACGTGGGGGGAAGCCACTTGGAAACCAATCGCTTTGTAAGCCAACTAAAACATGAGACACAGAAGGTAGAGATGGCCTGCACGGCTGAATGATGCAGAACCTAATAGCCAGGAGTTATGAAAGCAAATATAACATTACAATATTTATGAGTAAATAAATATTCATGTGCTGGAGATGAGTTCCCAAAAATGTTTACTGACAGAACAGAAGATACAAGACTTGGAAGAGAAAATTCCTCAACTACAGGCAGCATTGTGGTCCTGAAATAACAATGTGACCATGCCTTGTTGAAAGCACAGTTACTGTTTCTGATTATCCTAAAAGAGGAATCCAGATGCCTCTTGACTCCTCAGACTCTCTGTGACCTGGATGTTCCTTCCTCCCATCCCCGTCTCCTTCTAGTGACACTTAATCTTTTTTTTTTTTTTTTGAGACAAGAGCATCTCTCACCTTGTGGCCTTCACCTCAATTCCCTCCCTCAGAGAATTCCTTCACTGTCTTGACTTCCTCTTTTTCTTTTGGTCAACTGCACTTGACTTTCTTCTCATAGGTCACTTTAGAAGGTGCTTTCCTCAAGCCTTGCCTGACTCACTCCTCCCAACCCGCCTGCCCTCGTTAATCACAATCTGCCTGTACTTATTCCAATGCCTCATATGAAATGAGACTAGAGGATGGACAGACCCAGAACCAGGCACCTTAGGGGTTTTCCATGCATACATGCTAAATGAGTAATAAACAAACAGATGTGCCTATGGCATATTTAAATACTGCTACCAATTTTGTGGTATTTCTAGCCATACTTGTGGAGTTCAGAATCCTACCGACGGCATTTTTGACATTTTGGTTGCGAGTCTAGACTTTAAAAGCTGAGCCATCCCTCCAGCCCCACTGATGGCAGTCCTGTGGCAGGGTTTCTCTATGTGTCTTTATAAAAGAACTATTGTTTGTTTGTTTTTTAGACAAGATCTCAGTGTGCAGCTCTGGCTCTCCTAGAACTCATTACATAGACCAGGCTGGCCTCGAACTCATAGAGATCTGCCTGCCTCTGCCTCCCAAGTGCTGGTAGTAAAGGCATAAGCCTCTATACCCAGCTTAAAACAAAACTTTTCTATCCTGAATTTTAATTATTTTCACCCTACATAGTGTAAATGTTGATGGCATTTGGCAAGTTTACAGTGCTTTGGATTGTGTCTGATGTAGACTAAATATACCAGAAACGTTTAACCATATGAATTCCCTGGGAATGTAAGAAACAGCCCTCAGGTATAACAAATCTGTAGACATTGGTGATCAATTTTCTTAGCTACATATCTACTAAATAACAATTCTATGTTTATTCTGGACTACTATAAAAGATATTCGTAAAGTTGAAATTTCTGTATTTTTTAGTTATTTTATCATTGCACCATAAACACAGAAGATGGGTTATAGTAAAAACAGCAACAATTTACCCTACCAGTGTGACGTGCCTTATACTGTAAGGCAGGGAGGGGGGTTTCCCTTGTGTAACCACAGGCTAGGCTTGCTTCAGGTTACCTGCAAGGGGAACTTAGTGCGAGAGTCTCAAGACCCCACCCGAGTTAGCTCACTCACTGAAAAGGCACGTTAGAGAAGGAGTGTGATTGTAAGAAACCAGGCACTCCTCCTTGAGAAAGGCTGATCAGTTTTCGCCTGCTGGAAAAGATACCAGTCTCTTATTCTCCCAGTGTCCTGATCATGCAAAGCTTTGAGCAGCCAAACAGCACAAGGAAAGAAAACGGGCAAGCACAGCTGTATGTCCCCAAACTGGATCACTCAGTAGCCAGTCCACAGTCTTTTCACAAACACCCCCAACTGAGTGGGTTTTTTCCTTCATGTTTTCCTAAAAGTGACATCCATTTCTAACAGATAATTGGAGGAAACTCCTAACTATGACCAAGACAAGAAAGAAAGAAAGAAAGAAAGAAAGAAAGAAAGAAAGAAAGAAAGAAAGAAAGAAAGAAAGAAAGAAAGAAAGAAAGGAAGGAAGGAAGGAAGGAAGGAAGGAAGGAAGGAATCAAATCAATGAATATAAATACAGAACGAGTTCCTATTTATTTACAAGGATACATACTCATAGCACTAAGCAAAAACAGCCCAGGATCTGAACTGCATGTTTTGTTGATAAAGGGTGATGTGTTTGACAGAGTAATTTTTTCCCATGATTCAATATATTTGGTTTACTTTTGGTTATAAATACCTTTCTCATGCAAGTCTGCCTCTCCTTCTAAGACATACATATGTACGTACCCCTGACAAACTGATCAAGCTAAGCTGCTAATAAATTTATCTGATGACTGCTCTTTGCCTCTTTTGCCCCTCCTAAATATATAAATTCCCAAATGTAATAAAAGACTAATTTTTATTGCATTTTAATGGGGTGATTCGGCAATTTTTTATGCCTGTATTTTATTTCACTACAGTGAGAGATTTCAGAAAAGGTTTCAAGGAAGAGATGTAAGGAGACAGGGCAAAGAAGAGGACTCAAAACAGAGAGAGGAGTTTCCAGTGCATGAAGTGCTTTGCATTTTGTAGAGTCTTTCCAATTATTTCCAAGTATAAGCAACAGTGTTGTGTGAGTAAATCTCTTTGCCGAGACCGTCATAATTGAACTTTCCCAGATTTCCTGAGTACGTGGAAGCTGCTGCTAAATCAGAAAGGGTGAGCTTGCTCCATTCTAACGCGCTTACTCATCTTCAATGCTATGCTGGATTTATATTTTTGACACTAAGAAAAGAACCATGAATTTTTGTCAACTGCAGCACAGGAATTTACATTTGTTCTATAAAATGCACTGAAAGGACCAGCCTGCTCTTTGAGAATGGGAAATGTAATCTATCCAACTCTCAATAAACTTGAGAATATATATCTGGTTAAACCCATCTCAAATGAGATGCAGTCCTGACAGTATGGTGGGCTCCGGAAGCCTGGCAGTAAAAGTAGATATACAGTATCTGACATTGGATTGTTTCGAGCTTAATTTCAGTAAAGTAATAATGTCAGGAAAACAAACGCTTGGTGATACACAGATTGATACCATTAGATAGGAACCCTGCAATGCCTTATGAATACAATCATTTTTGACTTGATATTATGTGTAAAAAAATAAAGTAATATTCAATATGCCAGCTCCAGATTTGCAGTTATAAAAGACCAGGATAGTGGTCAGGGAGAGGGATAAAATATGACAAAATACAGTCTTCTGTGAATAAAGTCAAATAGGATTATCATGTTCTAAAATATGTTCTGTATGAATGCCCTCTGTGATTTGCCCTGGGTAACAAGGAACTGCCCACATTCAATGACACAGAGTTTTCAAACCGGGTGGTGAACAAAGAACGTATGTGGATCACAGTCAAACAAAACAAAAGCACCCCAGTGACACTTCTGTCCTCCACAGCAGAGATGCATGGGATAATTAGGGAAAGACAATGGCTATCTTGAGAAACCCAAGCAAGAAAGCATCACTTCCATTTATTTTTTCTCTTAAATTGCTTTTCCAGTCAATAAATAATAGTGTAATCCATCCTACTTGCTGGAGAGCATCCCTGGCTACCACCTGGAGCAGGTTTCATCTGTGGGCTCACACCCCTCTTCAGGAGCCCAAGTGGCAGGTCTGCCTTTGACTTTCATAGGAAGAAATTCCAAGTATGTTTCTACTTTCACAAATAGTGATTTCTGGTTTTGCTCGTCCTATACTAAAAAAAGATGAGGGGTGGGGGCGGGGATCACTTCCAATTCTCCTTTCCCTATTGGGAAAGATATTTAGTTATAGATCAGGTTTATAGAGACTGGTATGAAACAAATGTGCACAAAGAAATAGGTATTCTACGCCTCCCCCAAACTCTCTCTCTCTCTCTCTCTCTCTCTCTCTCTCTCTCTCTCTCTCTCTCTCTCTCTCTCCACACACACACACACACACACACACACACACACACACACACACACACTTCCCCCAAATATCTCTAGAAGCCTTAACAAAGTAGCTACTTGAAAATAGACCCTTAAGAATCAGGATACAAATAAATGGCCCATAAAACATTATCCTTTATAATTGTAGAAATACTATGACAACCTTCAACCAACAGCTAATGCCACAATGTTCAAAATTTCTAAATACTTCTATTTAAAGTATTTCTTCTATTACACTCATTCCCAGTCAGGCTATGAAATGAGCAAAAGAGAGATTATGTTTTTTCACTTTCATCCCCAAATAACAAAATTATTATTACTGAAAAATCAATATTGTTGCTATTAACAGTTACGTCTGTTAGCCATTTGGGGGAAAATGTTATGCTTTCCTGTGTTTGTACACTGTGGTCTGTCACTCGCTTTCTCTTTAATCTTGCTTGAATGTACAGCTCACTCGGTCCCTATTTTATTGACTCCATCACAGGCACACTGTCACTTTTTATAAAATGGTCACTGCAGCATCACATCAAGCAAATTTTTGCTTCTGCAGTCAGTAATTTAGTGCCTTTATGGAATTGCAATTTCAGGGCTCACTGCTTGTTTTTCTAAAATGTACTTTAGGAATTAGTTACTCCATCCACAAATCAGTTGAATTTATACACAGTTGTAATACAGTTTATGGCCTCATGGTACATTGCTTCAAAAACAGCAGATGTGAAATTATGATAAATATAATGAGTGTTTTTTTGCCTGATCTAGTGGAGTAGAGAAGGATCTGGAGCGTGTTTACCTATCCCATACAGTACATTTAATGTCTTAGTCAGGAGCCATGACAATGGCTGATTAATGTCCTCATCTCCTTTATTAAAGATAAGAGTAGCACTGCAGTCAGGAGATAGAAAGCACACCATAAATCTTCGTAAAATGAGCAGTCAAATAATCACTCATCAGAAATAAAATCTACATACATTAACACTAACACTCAGCCTTCCACGCACACTCCCATAAAAAGCGAGGGGAGATGACAGTCCCGAAGTTTTAATTTGAACCAGTTCTTTAGCCTGACTATCACCAACCCTGTAACCTGGATGCAAAAGCTGGCATTTAAAAGCACATGCGAAAGGAGCAGATGCCTCATCATTACATTAAGAGCATGAAGCAGGCAACAATTAAGCGATTCACTGGGAAGACATAATGCTGATCTATGCTAGCAATTAATCACAGAATACATTAGACAATGATGGGTGACCTACAAATTTTTGACAAAATAATTTTTCATCATGTTGGCGATTTCTTAGCCTAATATGCCTGCAAGGCAAAGAGTCAAAACCTGTCATTTATTCCATCTCTCCTTGACAGGCAGCAACCTGTCTTCCAGACAAAATGAACATTATCTGTGCTCACTAGACATTTAGTGCAGGGCTTAGCTTATGACTAATGATAATCGACAGACAGAAATGTTAGAGTCTGGAATAATGTTCTCTTTGTTAAAGAAATTTCTCGAGGTAGAATTTTTTTTCCCCAGAAAGATGTATATAGATAAAAACTGTTTTTTATCTGGGTGTTAATGCAACTCAAAGAACCAATATCTCCTTTCGACCAAAATAAACAGAATGATGGAACACTTTTGAAATTAACATCTCATTTGAATACTGACCCTTGCCCGAAAATCCCTTACATGGTTAGGAACAGTGCTACAAAAGAAAGCTTCAAAGACAGAGCCTTAAACAAGAAAATACAGACAGGCTGGCTTGTGCTCTTGTGCTTCAGGTTTTATTTTGAATCTTGTGGAAATAACTTGGAAACATCCCGAGCATGTGTGCTGAAAATGTAAATAAAGAAAGGCTCCACGAGGACTGAACTCGCTCCACACACTCTTGATTGCCATTTATCACTGGGTTCTTCAGAGCTGAGATGATCTAAAGCATATACTAGGGAAAGACCATTCTGAGTGGACGAAATGCATAAAATTATAAGTTTATTAAATTAATTTAAAATTCCACAAGCAAGTACTTTGTCTTATAATTAATGCAATTGTTTTATGGGCTTCGGATGAAGAGAAATGGATTTTCTTTAGTTATTTTTCTTCTGCATTCCATGTGCAAAATGCCATCGTAGAGGTAGATTTTTCTCTGGATTCAGGCACCAAATTTCGATTAGCCTTAATGGGACTTACACATGCACACTGATGGGCGAATGGACCCCTTAGGCTGGAAATTTAAGAGAACAAATGGCAAGGACATCAAAATAGTAAAGTCTAATTTAAATGATCCATAAGCCTGCACAGCTCCTTCCCAGGGAAGCAAACAAATGTTATGCCTTATGATGTCTGGATTGTTTTGATAGCCCCGTAAATACATCCTCTAGACTCATTAGTTAAAGGGAAATTTCTTTATCTAGCAATGCAATCTTTGACCACACATTCTTTGATCATTTTTTTCTATATTGAATAATTTATTGTTGCATGGTTGCACCATGTAGGTGATTGTTTCTCTCACAGCACCCTGCTTCATACCTATTGCAACAGTTTGTATGCCCTTTCTTTCCCAAAGATAGATGGAGGAAAACAAAAATTCTTGACCCCAAATTATGGGTGTTTTATCATAGCTGTTTCAAATTCCTTCTGGGAAGAAATTCACTGTTGCATGAAAGAAGGGATGGAAGCAAAGAAGGGAGGGAGGGAGAAAAGGGGAGGGGAGAGAGAGAGAGAGAGAGAGAGAGAGAGAGAGAGAGAGAGAGAGAGAGAGAATGAACCAAAGATTAAACCACAAAGGAGAATGGTTACCCCTTATCCCCCATTCCTGAGCCTCATCCATCTCTACCATATTTGAATCACTTCCTTGGTGCCTCTCAACAAAGTGGTAAGAACTAAGGGCTGCGGCAGCTCCTCGAGGACCTCACAACCATCACCAGCTAGTCACTATTTTAGAGTCATTTTGTCATCAGGGCAAAGCCAGGTTTGTATTCACAGTCTGTTCCTCTGTGTGGGAAACCTTCAGAAGTTCCTTTGTGTTATTCAGAACTGAAACTTGAGCTCAACAGAACTATGAATGAGAGAGAAGGACCTGTGCTGACAAATGGCCATTTGGTACTGATCATCTATCTATTAAATGTCACAAAAGAGTAAACTAAATTTATAAAAATATAAATACATTATGGGCCAGGGAAATGCCACACCTCTGCTCTTACAAGAGACCTGAACTGGTTCCCAGCATCCATTTCTGACAACTCTCACCATCTGCGACTCCAGATCCAGGAGCTCCAATACCCTCTTCTGGACTCAATACGCACCTGCATTCACACATGCACAGACCTGCACATGGACACCAATACGTACATATTTAAAAAATAAAAATAAATCTTTTTATTTAAAAAGGGGGCAATTGGTATATTAATATTTCAAAGTGTCCAGTCCATGTTGGAGCCGAAGACCCAGAGTTGTGTGTCTGCTAATTCTAACTGTGGAAAAAACCTACTTTGTGAACTCACTGTCTTTTATTTCACATCTTGCTCACTTTTCCTTGTTTTCCTCTCATTCCCATCTTCTTTCTCTACAGTTTCAGTCAACAGACTCATAATAGACTGCTTCTCAAGTGAGGGAATGTGACTCAGATGACAGAGCACCTACCTAGGATGCATAAATGCCCGAGTTCAAGTTTCACACACAAAAGCAGACTCTTCCTCATTTGCTAAATAGAAATGGATGGAAATGAAGAAGAGTGTGTCATCTCATGAGACAGGTAGTTGACACTGTTGTGATGTGGTGTGTGTCTGTGTGTGTGTGTGCATGTGTGTGGGGGGGTGGGTGGGTGTGTGCATGCTTGGCTATGAATGTATGGAGGGCAGAGGTCAACTTTTGGTATCTTCTTCTACCATTCTCTGTCTTGGGTTTTGAGATGGCCTCTCCCTAGATCTGGAGCTCATTATTTTGCTGTATTGGCTGGCCAGCAAGCCCTGAGATCTGATAGTCTCCCCTCCAGCATTAGAGTTACCGGCTGGACACCACACATGGCTTTTTATGTATGTACTAGGAATCTGAAATTGGTCCTCACACTTGCCCCAGAATCAGCTTACCCACTGAGCCATCTCTCCAGCCTCACTGTTTTGGCTGTGACATTCATGTGTCATCTGAGTGATATTTATCAGAGGAACCATCCTCCTCCCAAAAGCCAGGCCTTCCAACAAACTGCATTCATCATCATAAACCAAATCAACTGAAGTCCAGTTCTTTGATGCAAAATCATAAGACATCATTCTTCTATATATCACCAGAATCAGTTTTTTGACATCTAGAACATCTCCACCCTGCTCACATACCTCTAGTCCTGGAATAAAGATGATCATGAGGATTTTCTTTAGCTTCTTACTTGTGCTCATCTCTGACAGTGCCTTGTAAATTTTTTACAGAAGAATGAACTAACACAAGGAAACAGTTACTGACCTCCCCAACAACACACAGAACAGAGAAGATTGAAGGTAAAAGTCTCTGGTGTAGAAAGAATGCCCCCAAAGTCCATGAGTAACAGGCACTGTCACAAGACAGCTTTGAAGGACTGATTCTGGCATGTATAGTTCATGCAAATAGCTGTAATTAATGTTATGTAATGATTGTATGGAACAGAGTAGATTCAAATTAGTGATGACCCACTCACTCAGTATGATTGAGCTTCAGGAAGCCCAACCATCATTTAATTCAGTTCCTTCACCATCCTTCTGTTAAAAAGAAAGCATAGCTCACTTCTTCATTCATCTGGTAAATATTTACTGAATTTCCACTATGTGCTAATCATGTCACAGGTGCTAGGGAACAGCTAAGGGCGAAAGGAGAGATGACGACAGCCCTGTCTTTACAGAGTTTGCAGGGCCTGTTTAGAAAGGCTTTTAAGCTGATGGGTGAGAACAAATCAGTTTGCAATGTTCAAGAGAAGAACACTGTTATGGTTTGAATGTGAAATGCCACTCCCAGGCTCATGTGTTAAAGGATCAGCCTCCAGCTGGTGGCCTGGTTTTGAAAGTGGTGAAAATACAAGTTTCAAATACTATCCATTAGGCAGACTCTCAATATCTCACAGCCTATCTGCTTGCTCCATATTAATGAGTTGCACCAAACACATTATAAACATGAGCGTTATATTAATCCTGCTTCTCCTGTTTTTGCCTTGCTCTGGAGTGTAGGGGGAGCACTGTCATCTCCCTGGCAACTCGAGCTAAAATTCTGGGAATCATCTTTAATTTCTTCATTCTGTTTACCCCCAGCCTCCACTTTTTCTTCCAGCATTGACTGCATGTGTTTTCCATGAAAGCATATGAAAGCATCACGCCTCCCTTTTCCATCACAGTCCAAACCTCTCAGCCTCAGACTAAAACAACGACATCCTCGTCAATTAGCTGCTTCCGTTCTTCCCTCTGCGGATCCGCTCTTCCCGCATCATCAGAGAATAACTATACCCTGTCATTCTCCTGCTTGAATACAGATTTCCTACCCAGACCTGCATGTTCACCCCTGTGCATCTCTATCACCTCACTTCTCATGAGCACTTTCCCACTACGCTTGAGTCACCATGAATTTGTGTTCTTCATTCTAAGCCATCCCTACCGTATTTCTCTCCTGAAAACATTCACTGATAACCCCACACAGACTGCTGAGTGAGACAACTTTTTCATAAACTTGACACACAGCTGGCAAAACAGCTTAGAGGGAGAAAAGACTCATTTTAGCTCATGGTTTCAGAGATTTGATTTCGGTGTCTGAATTATTGAGTCATAGTAAAATGGCAACATAAATAGGGATACCAAAGGGATACTTGATATTTTATAACTAATTTAATAGAACATTGCAGACTCTGTTTTAACATATGTGATAGTGAAATACCTATAGTAATACTACTAATAAGGTAGATAGTGTCTCACTTGATTCTCTTCACATACAAACTTAATCTATTGCTGTGACGTGATACGTGCCTATTTCAAGATGGTGTGATTTGACTGATGTTGTCTTCTGAGCCCCTCAGAATTTTTATGTACATTTTTATGATTTTTTTTTACCTATTCTCTCTGGAAATCTGGATGAATGTCTTAAAAACTATTAGACCAGACTGTATAGACTGAATTCTTCTGGACCTCGAGTTAGCAACTGAGTGTGCAGCAGTCACCCCAGCTGTGAACAGCACCATTGTGGTTGCTGTATAGTGTGGAGATTTGGGCGACTACGATTTACACATTACGTTTATCTACGTATTTCCTTTTCCCAGCTCACCTGGAGAACTTGAACAGTAAATGACTGTGTTTTGTAAATTCCTTTCACTTAGTCTTGGCTAGATCCTCAATATACACATGAAACCTTAATTGTTGAAAAACTAAGTGGCCTAATTAATTTGGTTTTATTAAAAAAAAAAAAAACACTTTTAGGGTTGGAGATATACCTCAGTGGTAGAGCCCTTGACTGGCATGTGTCAAGCCCTGGATTCAATCCGCACCATCACAACCAATCAATAGACTTCCATTTAATCTTCCAAACTAAAATGAGTTTTACATTTTATTCATAAAGATAAGAAAAGCATTCCCCTTATGTAGTTGCTTCATACAGTCTCTACACCCCAATATATTTTACATCTACTTTTCTCGTATTCTTGATTAGAAATTCATATCCACAGTACTGTACCAAGCAAAGGCTTGACATAATTTTTTTGGTCATTTTAAAGACATGTTCCCAGGGTAGAAGTAGTCATCTTCAATCACATAGAGCCTGTGACCTCATCCTGTGATTATTTCATGTTACTTATATCAGGACAAGCTTTACCCCAGGTGTCCCATGGGCTTACATAGACATGACAAGAGCATGTTAGTTGCTATTATCACTTGATATTTGGTGCTTATGGAGAAAACAAGCAAACTGCTCTCCCCTTTGGGGAAGATGCAATCTTTAAGCCATACTCCGCTTATGTACATCAATATTTGTAGAGGTAGGCATCTCACAGTACCACCCATGTAGTTATTTGTTGATCCTTTCCCCTTGTCCATCAATCTTATTTCAATCCTGGGTTCACAGCTAGAATAGTGTAGCAGACTGTATTGCATCTCTATGATAATTTAATTTAACTGCAGCCTGCTATGGTCTAGATTGCTCCTCTTAGCAGCCAGGGCTGACTGCAAGCAGTGTCAAGGCCTAGGTTGTTGTCAGCAATAATTGCTGGCTAAAGAGAGCTATGAAAGAATATGACACTCTACATAAATGCCCAGAAACAAAAGCCAGAGTATACATAAGGATACATATAGGGGTATTTTAACAAAACCATACATTTCTTTGTCAAAACAGTTCATAGCTGATTAGCTGACAAATTCTCTAACCCCCCTTTGCATCTTTATATAAGTCTGTGTGCTAGCTGCTTGCTCCAAGCCCAATTCTTTAATGGATTTATATGTTTAAATAATCTGAAAATGAAGTAGGTGGCTGAAAATGTATATGAGAGCCAAACAGAAAGGGGAAAATTCTGATAGCATGTTTTTCTTTTTCTAATCAGAAAAATAAATTCAACTTCAAAAATCAAAGGAAAAAGTAAATGCCTCTACCCCCTCTAATTACTACCTTTGAACAGAGTTGTAAGGACACACACATTTCAGCAAGTGGAATGACTCTGAGTGATGCCATATGATGATGGATGAAGATGCTCATGCCACAGAGCACTCCATAGTCATATGCTAGATGTCCCAGCCCTGGTGTCTGTAAAGTGGGTGTCAAAAAGAAGATAAAAACTATCTCAATGCCATCATTGTAGAAGCATTCTTTCCTTCCCCAATTTTCAAGCTAACTTTGTAGAAAAGTAATTACTGAAGAATTACTGAGGAAAAGAAACTATATGGTTAAGTTAAAAAAATTCTAGTAGTTATGGAAACAAGTTTATTTTCAGATGAATTTGCATTAACTCTGAAATAATGATGAAAACTTCCTCCCAGTGATACTACAAACAATGAATGCCTCATGGAGGATGGGGGAATAGTTGGTGAGTCATTTAGGGTGAACACCAAAAACTAGTAAAAATGTTAACACAACCTGATGGGAGAGATAAAAGAATTAGACTAGTCCTAAGGTTACTTTGAACATTAAGAAGAAAAGGGCATACATAAAATATGTTATCTTGATGTGAAAATTATCTCACACCAATGTGTAGGAATTATCTCACACCATTGTCTCAAATAAAGAAAGGTAAATAAAAATTCAGAAAGTTTATGCATGTTCTCAGTCTCTAGGAATCTCAGGGCCTAATATGGAGATGGAGGCTTGAGTAAGGGTGTGGTCATGTTCTCCCAAACACTCAGCATCCATCTCAGTGTGGTGATTGTCTCATAGTTAGGTGAAACCTTGAGGTTGTAAATGAGTTTAATGGCCATCAAGTTAACCACCCCACTCTCATCATTGCAACATTAATGGGAAGCTCTCTTTCACAACTTTGATCTTTCATTTCCTTGTCTGCTCTATGGAAAGACTTCAATAGCAAAGAACCTTCTAGAAGAAGATGCCTCAAATAATGTCATCATGACTCAGGTGATATTTTTACACAATGCTTTCTTGAGTTGTATCAAATAAGTCTTGTATGTTTCCTTTTAATTTACTGAGTATCCAACATATTTCCCCAGTTAATTTATAAGTTTATCAATGATAAAGTCTTTGTCTAATAAATAAACTGTTGCTTTTTCCAAAATATGTGGCTCAATGAAAAAGTGAGATTTATTTATGTATACGGGAAGAATATATATATAACTAATTAGAATTTTATTTATCCATTTACTAATTCCACAAACTCTATTAAGAACAATTTACCGTTTTTCTGGTTGGTTGGATAGGTGGTTGATTGATGGGTCCACTGGTCAGTCTTTGTTGAGTGAGGGATCAAATCCAGGGCCTAGAGCTTACACCTGCAACTGCTATACTGTTGAGCCATGTCATTCACTCTTAACTCTGACAAAGATGATGATGAGATGGTTTGAATAAGAGTGGTCCCCATAGGCTCAAATGTTTGAATGCCTGGTCCCCAGGTGGTGGACCTGTTCGGGAGGAATTAGGAGATGCAGCCTTGTTAGAAGAGGTATGCTGCTGGGGGTAAGCTCTGAGGTGTCAAAAGCTCATGTCAGACCCAGTCCCTTTCTCTCTGCTTGCTGCTTATGGATAGAGATGTAGACTCTCAGTTACTGCTCTAAAACCATGCCAGCCTGCCTAATGCTATGCTCCCCACCATGATGGTCATGGACTCACCTTCTGCACAATAAGCCTCAAATTAAATATTTTCTTTTAGAAGTTGCCTTGGTCATAATGTTTTGTCACTGAATAGAAAACTAACTAAGGCCGGGCGGTGGTGGCGCACGCCTTTAATCCCAGCACTCGGGAGGCAGAGCCAGGCGGATCTCTGTGAGTTCGAGGCCAGCCTGGGCTACCAAGTGAGTCCCAGGAAAGGCGCAAAGCTACACAGAGAAACCCTGTCTCGAAAAACCAAAAAAAAAAAAAAAAAAAAAAAAAAAAAAAAAAAAAAAAAAAAGAAAACTAACTAAGATATATGGTAAAAAAAAAAAAAAATTTAAGTAAAGAGGGAAAGTAAGAATTAGGATCCCTGGAATACAGTTAACAAGTGAGTTATGGAGGAAAAATTGAAGATGTAAATGTGTAAGAATATAAATGTACTCTGCCCATAGACAATACTTTATTGCCCTGGATGCCCACTGGGAATTACCTCAAGAACCCAACCTTTCCATAATACTTTGCCTCTATAATTCAGCTCTTAAAATCTCCATCTATCCCTGAGCATATCTGCATCTAAGACATAAGTATTCAATCCATGTGTTCCTTTACCAAGAGTCCTTAGCCAGGGTCCAAGATCTTTACTGAGAAGGGAGCCCACATCCATCACCCTTCCACATGCACTAACAAAAACCCAGACAGTAAACTGTTGGTTTTGCTAAGTTGTAGGTTTTGCTAAGGATTTTGGTCTCGTGTTCATTACTTTTCTAATGCTGTCATAAACCACTATGACAAAGGCAATGTATAAAAGAAATTATTTAATTGGGCTATGGTTTCAGAGGGTTTGAGTCCATGATGGTTGAGCAAACGTATAGCAGCAGGAACAGCTGAGAGTTCACATCTTTATCTTCAAACACAAGACAGGGAGAGCACACTGAAAATGTCAGGAAGCTTTTGAAACTTCAAATCCCACCCCCATGACACACTTCCTCCAACAAGACCATGCTGCCTAATCCTTCCAAGTTGCACCAAGTGACTGAAGATCAGGCACTCAAATATATGATCCTGTAGGGGACATTCTCATTCAAACCATCACGGCCATTATCCTCTAGACTAGGTAAGCATTGTTATTCTTTGTCCAGAAAACCCTAACAAAATGATAAATGTTTAATGGAATATAAATACAGTAGCATTAAATGTCAGTCCTGATCTCTGATTCCTGCCATAGTCTTCAGAGAATTAATGAAATGATTAACTGAAATCACTAATCTTAGTTAGTGTTTGTTTGATCCATTATTGCTTTTTGAAATAAGTATGTGAATCAAACCTTGGAAATACACTCTGATCCTACTCTACAATTGCTGGCAATATATAGAAAACAATTTTCTGATATCTATATGCCATTACACAGAGATTGATTAATCATCAGATACATTTTAACATGCAGACCATACACAGATTATACAATGCTAATAACCATGTGCTTTAACACAAGATTTATGTTATAGAATTCTGTGCCAAACACAGGGGTTTTGTTTTTCCTAAAGATCATCTATTCAGAGAACATTGGCCTTCTGTATCTGTTGTCTTTCTATAAATAAAGGGGTTTTGTGTTGTGACACTAAGAGACACTTTTTCTCTTAGCAGTAGCTACATGGTTGATGATGTAGTCTATCTTATAATCTATCTTTGAAGATGGTACTCTATAGTAAAAGGGTACAGTCATGATTTGAGCATAGTGAGTACAGGTAAAGACTTCCTGTTTCCTGTAAATAATGGAGGAGGTTGGACACTGGCCTGCTCTAGGGATAAAAATTCAAAATCCTGTATTTCTTCATCAGAGCTCTTCCTGTAGCAGACAGCAGAAGAACCTCTTGGGGGCGAAAAAAGAAGCCTCTTTTGGCACTAAAAAAATAAAACGTGGAGTTTTCCTGTATTTGTTCACTAATAGTTCTTCATTCCGAAACCCATGCTCACTTAAGAGCTGGGCTTGATAGATGGAAATATGAAACCAAATACTAACTCAGAAGAAAAAATACTACTCTAGAAATATGATTGCAGGTTTAGGGTCCATAACTACCTCAAAGTCAAAAATGTCTGACTCATTGATTCTTCTCTGACTATAACTTTTACTTTTAAAAAAATCAGGCTAAGAATGGTCAGACACCAACCAAACCAAACTAGTGGAAACTCATGAACTTTAGACCAACACCCGTGGAGCCTCCACAGGACTGGGTTAGGCCCTGTGCATAAGTGAGACAGTTGTGTAGCTTAATCTGCTTAAGGGGCCCCCTGGCATTAGGATCAGGATCCATCCCTGGTGCATGAGCTGGTTTGTTGGAGCCCACTACCTATGGTGGGACACCTCACACAGCCTGGAGGCTTGGACCTGCCTCTACTGAATGTACCAGGCTCTGCTGACTCCCCATGGGAGACCTTACCTTCTTGTAGAAGGGAATAGGGGTTGGTGGGTAGGGGAAGGCTGGAGGGGTGAGAGGAAGGAAGAGGGGTATCTGTGATTGGTATGTAAAATGAATAAAAAACTTCTTAATAAAAAAAAGGAATGGTCAGACACCCAGACCACACACACACACACACACACACACACACACACACACACACACACACACATACACACACACTAATGATTGCTTTACAAGTACTCAGAGAAAGATTTTGAGTCTTTATTTTGTCTTGAGATCAAGCCTGGCACATAGGGACACCATGAGACACTCCTCTGAGCTGGGATCATTTTACCTCTGGTCACAACAGGGATCACACCAACTTAAAGCAAAACACCTCAGAAGTTACGAAGAAAATGATGCATAGTAACAGGAAAACAGCAGTTGTCTAGACTGTCATAGTTAAAAGACCTTCTAGGGAAAAAATCATTTTTTTTAATTCTTTCTACTTACGTTTTTATTTCTTTATTTTTAGAGTAAGCAAATTGGGACAAAGTAAAATCACCTTGTCAGATGGCTGACCTCTATTTTACATAATGTGTAGCTAAAAATCGTGTATTTTAAAACATGTAAATATATGCAGATCTGAGCACAAGCCCTCAGAAGGGAAATGGTTTAGCAAGACAGCAGGGACTATGGGAAAATGCTAGGGCTCTTGAAACCTGGAACTTACAATGAATTATTATCAGAATCTTGTTGTGACCTTTACTTCATATCCTGGAAGTTTGTTGGCTTAAGGAGAAGTCTGGGGCTGTAAATATCTCTTATTTATTTGACCTTGGAGATATAGGAATGGGTAAGACGACTGCTGATTCAGCCCAAGAGCTGATATGGCTCTAGTTTCAGGTCAAGCCCAATGCTTCAAGGTGGCTTAGCTGTGCTCAGGACAAAGGGAACCAAATCCTATGCCTGCTACAAAATAATTCTTTGCTTGGAAGATACTGTAACTAATTTGTAAGCATTCTAGACAATGGCACTAACAAAAGCAAAGTGTAATATCACTTTTCCAACCACAGCTTTTTGTTGTTATTGCTAAATCTCAGTGAAAAGACAAACAGAATGTGAAAGCAGTTTGAAGAAAGAATTGGTCTGTCTTTGAATGCCAACCGGCCAAGTGAGATGCACCCACTGCCGCAACAGTGGTATAACTGTTATGGAGGTAACCAACTGGGTTTTGGATTGGAGGCTAGCTCCACAACACAGGGTTCCTTCCAGGTACTGTAAAGCTAGTCGAAATCCCATGACTGGGGAGGTCTTAGGTCTTAGGAAGAAGTCTGCCATTTTTGTGTAGCTAAATTGACATGACTCCAAACTCCTTTCTAAATATTTATGCTTATATTCACAGACAAATGCTACTCCCAGCCTTAGTCAGAGAAACTTCTCTCCACAATGAATAGCAATGAATGCAAAGATTCATGCCTGTTCTAGGTCATGAGACTAAGTGATGGTTGGGTGCTTAGGCTTAAGCAGGTTGTTTATACCACTCTCTTTGAGGCTTGTGGAACATTTCAGCAGTGGGGATGGAAAGAAAATTAAGAGACAGAAGATAAGAAGTGGGGGCTGTGAAATGTTATCTTCTAGGCATGGCACAGCCATTGCAGTCATTCTACGGTAGCAGAGGTTGTCTCCAATGAACCTGCACAAGACTCTGCCTGTCGTTAGTCAATTAGGGATCAAGAAAGGTCTCATGTGACCCTATCCCTTCTTGGTGAACTATCAGATTCTGACACAGTCTGTGGTAGGGATAGTTATTGAATACTCACAGCTGAGCCTACCAGATTGTAACAGCAGTTTCAAATCCATGGTCAAACAGTTGGTCCTGCTTAAACTCAGTGGGTAACAAAACAAAGCAAAAAGATATAGATATAATAAGGGGACTCGTAAGGAAAGAGAGTGACAAAAGTAAGGATAGTAAGGACAGCCAGAGTGCATTATGTACATGTGTAAAACTGAATCAGTTGTTTTGAAGAAAACAAACAAACAAACAAACAAAAACAAAAAAACAAAAAAAACAACAATGCATTTCTTCAAAAGTGAATGAGAATACATGAATGGAAATGGGACTGCCTATCTGGAGTAAGACTGACAAATGAGCGTGACATGTTCCAAATCTGCCTAATTTTTCAACTAAGGATTGTGGTGCCATTGAAGAGCTAGGATGATTCAGTGCAAACATCGTTTCTGAATGTTCAGAATTACAGGAGAAGACCCAGATTTCAATGCTGCTCAAAGTATGAGACCAGAACTCAACTCTCCAGTCCCTCAGACTTCTCCATGTTTGGGCCCCACACTTACTATTGGTAAAATGTTCTTTCTGAGTCTCCTCAAACAGCCATCCTTTCTCGTGGCTCTGTGAGCCAGTCAAGAGTGAGATGAGCTGTGGAAAGCCTGACAGCTCCTTACTGTATTTTCTTCTGTTGAGGAAGAAGTCATAGAAAGGCCAAATTGTGCCCTCCACTTCAGTCAAAGCAGACATGAGTCATGGTTAAAATTGGACCCTACCTTTAATTTTGCTTATGTACATTCAGTGTAAAACATGTGTCTCACAAATGGATTCTATCAGAGCAGCAAAATCTTGAAAGGCTGTGATTGATGGAAAATTCCAAGAAACCCAATTAACATCCATGAAGAAGTCATCAAATGTGAAAACCTTAGGTGAATTAGCTGCCATCCTGAATGTTATGATGAGATGAATAATGGGCATCTAGGGTTTTGTTAATGAGCATCTAGTAGGAAAGATGGAACTAGAACCAACAAGTTTAATCCCCAATAATATATGAAATAAGCCTGAGCCAAAGCCAAGAGATCTGTAGGCGCCAAGGCAGATGACCTACAATAGGAAGCATCTTAACACGCAGGTGTGTTCATGCAAAGACACATACCAGCCAACCCAAGATGCACTCATAGTACAGGGGCCTCCACTTCATAAAAGTATTGCCATTACTCTGTTGTCTTGAACTAACACAAGATTATCATATGTTCAAAGAATCACCAATCAGTGATGGCTTCCTATGGTTAGTAAGGCAACCAGAAAAAAAGAGGAAAGTCTGACAGACTGCATAGATGTTGCCATGCCTGGATATATTCTGTTTCATAAAGGCTTTATATTAAGAATATTTCATCCAGGTGGTTATGGCACATGCCTTTAATCCCTGTATTCAGGAGGCAGAGGAGGCAAATCTCTGAGTTCCCGGCCAGCCTGGACTACACAGTAAGTTCCAGGACAGCCAGACCTTCACAAGAAAACCCTGTCTCAAAAAAAGAACAGAAGAAGAAGAAAAAAGGAGGAGGAAGAGAAGGAGAAGGAGAGGGAGAGGAAGAAGGAAAAAGAAGAAGAATTATTTCAATATGGAATTGGGCTTATTTGTGGCCAGGATGAATAGCTGCCTCTCAAGGGATATCTTAAACAACCCAAGATATCTCGAGAAGTTCCTGCTCCTGCCTGAAACGCCACTATTAAATTTTGTTCCCAAGTTATGGACTCTCTATTTAGAAAGTGATTATTTTCCAGGATAATAGCAGCTACCACCTGCAAGCGGATAGTAAATAGTCACATGAAGGTTTAGGTCTCCTGCTGACAAATAGTTATGATAGAGAAAACAGAAGAAAGGTTCTGATCCAACCCTGTTGCTCAATGGGAACCCACATGAGTTTGGATCCCTAGATCACCACAGCGTAGTGCTAGCAGATTGCGTCAAGGGAATTAT
This sequence comes from Peromyscus californicus insignis, assembly GCF_007827085.1. Lineage (NCBI taxonomy): Eukaryota > Metazoa > Chordata > Mammalia > Rodentia > Cricetidae > Peromyscus > Peromyscus californicus. The sequence goes on along the minus strand of NW_026294595.1, from coordinate 90,454,029 downwards.
TTTTAATCCAGCTGAGTCCTGGGAACTCCTCAAAAGTGCCACGCTCTTTTGTGTATCTAATCTTTGCTCAACTTGTTCTCCCCTCATGGAAATGTCTAGCCCACTCCAATTGTCCCACACGTGTCCTAGCTGAGAATGTTTCAAAACAGTGGGTGGAAATTACTTAGTTCTTTCATTACCATCACAACATCTAGAACATTATTTGTGCTTCACAACTATTTAAATGATACTTAGAGAGGAAGTTAATGGGACAGCTAAAAGCAACACAAGTCACCTTTGCCTCGGGTCCCTCCAATAAAATGGAATTATTTTTCCAGCAGGTCTATGTCAGTAAGATGAAAATGTGTTTGACTAGAAAAATGCCAACAATAAGTATGATCATATGTTAAAATCACATTCATCAAATTTGAATCTGAGCCCTGTGGTGGTGGGTCATGTTTTAATCCCAGTACTCATGAAGCAGAGGCAGGTGGATCTCTGTGAGCTCAAAGCCAGCCTGGTCTACATAGCGAGTTCTGGGACAACCAGAGCTACACAGAGAAACTCCTGTCTCAGAAAACAAAACAAACAAACAAAAAGTTTTAAATCTACATCTATGATTAAAATTATTTTAATTTTTAAGAACACTAAAAACGAAACAGCCATCAATGCCACTATGCTTGTCTGGGAGAGCATGGCATTACTAAAAGAATTTTTTTTAATTTAGAAACTCATTAATATGGTTTTTCTAAGTCACATAGATATTTTGAGGAGAAAATAATGAGTATTATTCATATTTTACTAGCCAAAAATTATTCCACATTTTAACTTTCCTATATGAGAATTATATCTGTCCATTTTTTTCTAAACATTTTGGTTGCCTTTCAGGTCTGTGTGTGTGTGTGTTCATATAGTTTTAAATTTTCTGCATGTAGTGTTCAGAAAGAGATAAAACACATTCCAAAGAATTCAGAGACCCAAAGCTTCAATAAGGCTGAAGCCTGTGTCTGCAGCGACATATGCTGCCCCTCCAAGGGGATCTCCGTGTGAGAGCTGGTCAGCAGAGAGCCTTCGGGCATTCTATCTTCAGCTCATGGTGCTAGCAGCCTCCTAGATAGCAATAGAAGTCTGGTGTGGGCACGTTACCGTGCATTCGTTTCTTAGCCAAGGAAGTAAACGAAGGCAGTTTACACATGGAGCTTCCTTACGAAAATGTTTTTAAGGTACGTGCTGACAGCGGCAGGAAGGGAGGCACAAAAAGGGCAGTGTGGAGCCCTGGAATTCTAGAGGTGACAAGTCTTTCCTAGAGTGGATCAATGCACAGGTGAGAAATTATATACTTCACCTTTTGATTAAGTAAATTTCTACAAAATGAGAGATTTTTGCATTTAAAAGAAATAAAAATACCATTTGTTGCTTGTCTGTCTAAAGAAAGAAAGTAATGAAGGGGGCAAAAAATGAAAGAGAAAAAGGAGGAATAAGTTAGGCAATCCAGCATACTCTAGAATGATAATTGTGCTTGTAATTGTAAGTCATAGGATTTTGGATCAGGAGTTGCTTCCTGAGATAGGTTAATAGAAGGTGATCATGCAATATGAGCCAAAGCCTTCAAGCTCTTCAAAAATGTTGCAATAACTCTACTTCTTGGAACATATTTCATCAAAATCAGTAACCTAACCACGTATGTTTAAAATGCTATGTATTTATGTTATTTGATCTTTTATTATTATAAAGTCAACTAATTTAAGATGAGAAGTGTTGAGTTAAACAATACTCTATAATGATGCAGATATGTACTGACATGGAAAACATTGGGAGCAAATTATGAAACAATATATATTTATATGTAATACATATATGTATATGCATATATCCTAATCCAATATCATAATATGCTTTTGAGTGCTTTGCTAAGAATGGTTTCTAGTGTATGTATCTGCCTCTATCTACCCAAAATGAAACTATAAAGAATAAGCATGTGTTCACCAATAAAGTAAGTAATTTAATTGTTTATGTGATATTTCACAATCTTATTTTTTTAATAATAGGAGTGATACAGATAATAATTACAAGCAAACAATAGGAACTTCAGGCACAGCTTAGAACAGACCTAAAAATACCTTAGACAGCTTAGCAGTCCCAAGACCCTACATTCAATACACAGCATCAAAAAAATTAATATAAGTATAATGAAAACTATGGTGCACATCTGTAATCCAAGAGCTCTGGAGGAAGAGGCAGAAGAGTCATCACAAGTTCAAGGCCAACCTTGGAGTACTGGGACAACCAGGGCTACAGAGTGAGATCTTGTCTCACACACAAACAAACGAATAGGGGCTGGAGAAATTGCTCAGTGGTCAAGTGCACTGGCTATGTTCCAGAGAACCTGGGTTTGATTCCCAGCACCTACATGGCAGCTCACAAGCATCGGTAACTGAGTTCCAGGAGATCCAATATCCTCTTCTGACCTCTGCAAGCACCGGGCACACACGTGGTGGACAGACAGACATGCCATCCAAAAACCCACACACATAAAATTTAAAAACTAAAACAACAACAAAATTGATTGTAGATGTTAAAACTCAAAATTGTTTTATGTTGATAACACTTTTCACTGGTTCCCTTTTTGTTCAAAACTAGAAAAGAGCACATAATTTAAAGGAATAAAAATAATTCAGCTCCAAAAGTTTTCAGCCCTCCAAGTACTTCTCTCAGACTTGTATTTCTTTGCTATATCTTCTGGGACACGGGTATAGATTGTTTCCCAACTTGGGAATACACAACCCCAAACTAATATGTAAAACAAATTGTTCTGTCATCTCATCGTTAACAATTGAGAAGAATTATTGGTATTATAAATAATATTCAATTGAAATTTTAGAACAGATATGGTTCTGCCTGAGTAGTTTATTGGAAAATCATTTGTTTCACATCAGCTTTGGCATCCAGTATTCAATGTGAATTATGTGGTTATGGCCCAGTTTATTATATTTCTTTTTGTTCTACTGTGTATATATGTATCTTAGGCTCTAAAAAGGTAATTTGTGCCCTCAAAATGTATTATGTAACAAACTGCGATTCATGCAAATCACTTTGATTTGTTTTCCAAAAATGTAACCTGCTTCAATTAATCAGTTGCTATTCATTTTGCCTGTTTCAATTGCACTCAGAACAAAAGCTCCAGTGGGTTATCACTTACATGGGGGTTTGGCTTCCAGAGAGTGTGAACGGCACAACAATCAGACGTTATACCAAGCATACAATTACAGTGTGTGTCCCACAAACTCCAGTAAATAATGTGTCCCATTATGCCGGACTCCCACCTTCAGAAGTTCTCCACCACCAGAGCCACCTACCTGCGCTAATCACAGCATTCTGCAGTGCGTGGGTGCACAGCTTTCAACCTGCTGGGACCTCGTCCACGATTCCCAATGGGTAGCAGAAATCAGCCAGGCAGATTGCTATATCTATGTTCTGCAGCCTGCCCGTCACGGCAAATGAGTGGCTGGGAGTGCTGTGCTTCTGGGCCTGGACTTGGTTCAGAAAAGAAAGCATGTAAACGCATAATGTCATCCTCCATTGTGCTTGGAAATGGATGGGCACAATATTTTCATGTAGCTTTTTTTTTTTTTACTCAAAATGTAAAAATGGACATAGCAAACCTTATGAGATGCTATAAGCCAAGGGAAGAAAATGTTCTTTTTTATGGAAGTTTTAATTACGGGCAACATAAAGTATAATTACCACTTGGGCTTTTACTTAAGTGTCTCATTGTTTCAACCCTATGCAGAGGATGAACCAGTAAATAATGAGGTGGGATTAGCATTTTATATGAAGTTTGTTATTTATTTTCTTTACAATAGCAGGATATTTAGTGTCATCTAAAATAGAGGGCATTATTAAGCTAAAGTACTTTTCTATGCCAGCTATTTATAAATCACATACAAATAGTTGTAAAATATAGGGTACTGAAATGACTAATTGTGGTGAGTAGGTACTCATTATGGGCAAAACTGCCCACAAAGGGAAGCTGTGTATGGTAGAATTCTGATATTACTTTGTTTACCATTGCCAAGTTACTTGGGAGATGATGAGAAATTCTATTTTGGGATATTTCTTCTGGGGCCAATTACCATAGAAAGAAGTCATCCCATGAGATGTTAGACAAAGTTCCCCCTTGGAAGAATATCAGATCTGAGCTTGGTTGTAGGAAGTCTTGGGAGAGTCAATGAAACAGGTGCCCATTGTGTGTTGGGTGACCCCATGTTTACATGTTTGACCATCAAAAAAGCAAACCTCAGTTCCAACAAGTTAAAGCCTCCACCGGTACTGAGGAACACCCTGAAACATACCATCTGATCATTGCATTATTATGTTTTTTGAAGACCCTTCTAGTGTTTTCCATAGTGGTGGAATTAATTTACATGTCTACTGATTGCTCATGAGGCTTCCTTTTTCTTCACATCCTTGCCAGTACTTGTTACTTTTCCTTCTAAGCATGTTTTGTTTTGTTTTTTGAAGGGGATTGCTATCATTATTTGGGTTTTTTGTTGTTGTTGTTGTTGCTGTTTTGTTATTGTTAATAGATACTCTGACTGGAGTAACATGGAATTTAATGTGGCTTTGATTTACCATCCACAGATGCTTCATGATATTGAGCATTTTTTGTATACTTCTTGGCCATTTGGACTTCTTTGGAAAGGTGTTTATCTGGTACTTGTCTGTTTTTTATTTGATTCACTGCTTTCGCTGTTTTTTTTTTAATAGTTCTTGATACACTATGAATATCAGTCATTGTAGAAGGCTGTCTGGAGCACATGTGCAGGTCAGAGGACAACGTGGGGGAATCAATTCTCCTCTTCCACCATGTGGGTCTCAGGGATCAGACACATGCTGTCAGACCTAGCAGCAAGGGTCTTTGCCAACCGAGACATCTCATTAATCCTATTGCCTAGTCCCTTAACTGTTAAGGAGCTTTCAGTTCAATATGGTCCTTTCTGTCAATTCCTGCCTGATTGCCTCAGATACTGGAGTCCTGTCCAGAAAATAATTGTCTATGCCAATATCTTGAGGTGTTCTCTTCATGTTTTCTATAGTGAATTTTAACATTAAGGTCTTTGATTCATTTTGAGTTGATTTTTGCAAAAGGTGAGAGATAAGTCTCATTTCAATCTTCTACTTGTGGAATTCCAGTTATCCCAGCACCATTTTTAAGAATATATCATTTCTGCCATCTATAATTTGTCCAACTCTGTTAAAAATCAATTACCTGCAGATTTATGGATTAATCTGTGTCATCTAGTCTCTTCCATTGCTTATTCCAGACTTCTGACCTACAGAATCATAAAATAACACATTTATGTTGTTTTAAGGTGTTAACAATTCAGTAATTCCTACAGCAATAATTGGTAGCTCTTAAAGATATCAAAAACCAAAGCAAAAGAAGGACTCTAACACAAAACTTTTAAATTTTCTAGGGAGCTAATGCCTAAAACAATCTTGAGAGGATTAACTCTCCATGTACTTTCTAGAAGACACTCACGTGTCTGGTTTTATTGTTGAAGAATGGTCATGGAAGACACTAATCTCTACTGGTAGAGCATGAGTGAAATCTGATCAGCTCTCAATGAATTATGAACATATGTCTTCACATCACAGACCCAGGGAACCTGAGTCTCTGTAGAAATTAGCGTCCAATGGCCAACTATTCATTATCCACGACATTATCTCTGGGTGTCAAAAGCTAGAGGCAAGAAAAAGTTGAGAGAGACTTCCCCTGCAGTAATCTAGTCCTTAACCAAAGTTCAGCCCAGAAAATACTAAAGACTGCAGGTAGAATGAGAGAAGGAGGAGGATGAAGATCGCCTTGGCGGTTTGGGGTATTCACTGTGTCTTATTTCGAGTCAGTAGTCACAGAAAGAAGGCTAGGAGCAGGACAGAGAATTGACAACATTGTCCTGGGAAACAAGGAAGCAAGATGGACAGAGATTTTCCTGAGAAGCAGAAAACGAGAGGTATAGTGGTTCTGGGAAGCAATACAACCAACCTCCGGTAACTCAAAAGTTGAGAGCTGAGCTTTCAAATGTCAATGCATCTCCGGAGAATAAATGTGCTTGTGTCTCATGACCCATGTAAAGGAAAATGCTGATCCTGACTGTAAAATCTTTGAAACCAATGGAAACTGAATCTAACTACATCTGCTACATAGCCACTGTGCAGTTCAGGCACAGGAGACACTGATTCAGCCCCCATCCCAGCAGCCTGGCAGAGGAATGTAGATTCTCTTTACTGGAAATTTTGACTCCTCTTGACACCAAATGACTTCCATAGGATGAAAATTAGAAGATGTGAAAAAGTAGAGAATGTGATGAATAGGGAAAATGGCAATCAATAGGAACAGGCTGACAGATGACCCAGATACTGGATTTAGCCTGCAAGAACAATAAAATATCTCTGCTAAGTGAGATAGAATCTAGTGAAACTTGATACTGGAAGAGCTTAAAAGTTTTGGAAGAAATTTGAAACTATTTTTTTTAAAAAAAACCGCAGCTGAATGTTAGGAAAAAAATGTAAGAAATAATGATGCCCTTCAGTAGGCAGAAAAGGACACACTGGGCAGAGCAGAAGAAAAGATAGGTAAACTGGGTAACAGGAGAGCAGAAAGTACAAAGACTGCAATGCAGAGAGATAGTTTTCCAACTGACCAAAAACTCTCTCCAGCCCTTTTTTAGTGTGTATGTGCACATATGTGTGTCTATGTGTGTAGACAGGTGTGCGTATTCAAGAAAGAGAATGGAGAAGAAAAAATAATTTGAAGAGGTGATGGCTGGGAATTTTCAAACATTTATGCAATGTGTCAAACTACAGATAAACAAAACTTAAAATATTTCAAATCAAACAAATAAAAAGGAAAGCCACTCTCAACATACATGACAAACTACTAGGAATAAAAAAAAGTCAAACTAGAAACAACCATAAAGAACATACTACATCCAATTGAAAAGAGTGATAAGAGACAACCGAGTTCTCACCAGGAAATTGTGCAAAAGGGAGCCAGAAGGCTGCACAATGCCATCTTTAAAGTGATGAGCATGAAAATAAAACATTATGGGCAAAAAAATCATCCCAAGGAAAAATATTTCAAAATGAAGACACTACCTTAGTGATCCCTAAAGAAACACTTATGAGGTATGAAAGAATGACCCATAGTAGGAGCACACATCTGAAAGGAAAAGTAAATACCAGCAGAAAAATAATGGTGGGCAGTTATCAAAATCTTTATAAATAAATCAGTAATATCTTAAAAATAATATACATGGTATACATTTAATGTGTGTATATGCCTCTGTTATTCTAAAGAAAAAATACAGAAAAATAATAGGATAATAAGGTTTTGTTTTTGTTTGTTTGTTTGGCTGGCTGGTTGGGTTGGGTTTCTTTGGTGAGTTGGGCTGATGGGGTTTTGGTTTGTTTTGTTTTAGTTTTAGTTTTTCGAGACAGGATTTCACTGTGTAACAGACCAGTCTGTCTTTGAACTCACTTTGTAGACCAGGCGGGCCTCGAACTCACAGAGATCTGCCTGCCTCTGCCTCCCAAGTGCTGGGATTAAAAGGCATGCATCACCACAGTCAGGCTGAGAATAAGTTTTTAGAAGTGTAATGTCTACAGTGACATGAAAGACAACGTGAGGAGTGAATACAAATAAGCTGCCACAGGTCAACTAAGTCGAAGAAGAACAGTGTATTCTCCAAATACACACTAAAAAGTTAAAGATAGTCAACTAGTGCCGTAGAATAGGACCCTTTCTGCATTTGTCTTTGATGGATGGGTGTTTTGTTCCTTGGTTTCTGTTTCCTCTCTGGTCTTCTAGCCTAAGTGGCCAAGGGTGAATGGAGTAGAACACCAACCCAGACACAGAACCTTTGATCTACAGTCTTTCCTACCTGTGGTATGTGCTGGGGTAAGGGTGGCCTAGAGATTGAGGGAGTGGCCATCCAATGACTGGTCTATCCTAAAACCCATGCCAGGAGAGTAAACCCACCCCTGACACTGCCTAGAGCACCAGGACCCACAGGCTGGATGACCCAGAGACCTAGGATAGAACCAAACATGACTGGAGGAAAAAATGTCAGTGTCATGATGTCTAATGATATTCTGTTATACACATAGATTGATGACTACCCCAATTATCATCAGGGAGGCTTCATCCAGCAACGGCTGGAAACAGATGCAGGCCCGCGGCCAAACATTAGGTGGAGCTTGGGGAATCCTGCAGAAGAAGGGGAGAAAGGATTGTAGGAGCCAAAGGGGTCAAGGACACCACAAGAAAACTCAAGAGATCAACTAACCTGTGCTCATAGGGGCTCACAGAGACTGAACCAACAACCAGGGGGCCTGCAAGGAATTGACCTAGGCACTCTGCATATATGTTATAGCTGTGTAGCTTGATCCTCTTGTGGGACTCCTATCAGTGGGAGCAGTGATCATCTCTGACTCTTTTACTGGCTTTTGTGACCCTACTCCTCATACTGGGTTGCCTTGCCCAGCCTTAACATATGGAGAGATGTTTGATATGCCATGTTTTGTTGGTATCCATGGGAGACCTGCCCTTTCCTAAACAGAAACGGAGCAGGAATGGATTGGGGTGGGAACAGAAGAGGGGTGGGGGAGGGACTGGGAGGAAAGGAGGGAGGGAAAACTTGGGTCAGGGTGTAAAATAAATAAACTAAATTTAAAAAACTCATAGATTGTTGTGTTAGCTGAAAATGTGCTTTGCAAAAACAGAGAGGAGCTGGAGAGATGGCTCAGCAGTTAAGAGCACTTGCTGCTCTTGTAGAAGACCTGGGTTCAGTTTCAGCGTCCACATCAGGCAACACAACCACCTGCAACTCCAGACAATTCAGTGTGTTCTTTTGCCGTCTCCTGTACACATCTGGCATACACACCCACAGACACATAAATTAAAATAATAAAAACAAAAATCTTGCTTTAAAAAGAGAGTTCTAACTCAACACCAACACTCAGCTTTCTACTGAGTTTGTTTTTTTGTTCAGTTTTTGTTTGTTTGTTTCAGTTTTGGTTTTTCAAGACAGGGTTTCTCTGTGTAGTCCTGGCTGTCCTGAAACTCACTCTGTAGCCCAGGCTGGCATCAAACTTAGAGATCCACATGCCTCTGCCTCCTGAGTGCTGGGATTAAAGGTGTGGGCCACCACCACCCAGCTAGCTTTCTACTGTCTTTAGGATAAACGCTTTCAGAACAGCATCAGACACAGACAGATAGAGGTTGAAAGCAGAAGACTAATGTGGCTAACAGAATAGACAGGAAATGAGACATTTTCAAGGAATAAAAAAAGTGCGTTTTCAATAACAGGGCTTCAAAAATGTTATGGATGAATTGATGAAGAGAGTATGGTAAATATGTTCATGGAATATGATTCAGCCCTGAAAGGGGGAAATCTTATAATTTGCAACAATAGAGATGAACATGGAAGATTGATATCAGAGTGCATGAAGAAATCCTGACAGAATGACAAATTCCACAGGACCTCCCATAGACACAGAATTTTTAAAAGTCAAACACAGAAGAAAAGAATATGATGGTGACTGTGGAATGATGGTTGAAATTAGGATGCTCAAAAAATATCAGACTTCTCTTGGACAGGAGAGAGAACCTCAGGGAATCTAATGGGCCACAGAATGATCACCAAGCAAAGCAATGTGCTGCTTTTTTAAAGACTGACGACGGCAGACAGGACCAGCACACAGGGTTAAAAGAAGGACCTAGAAGGGACAAAACTAAAGAAGGAGCTGGGCAGACCTACCATGATATCCTTCCATGTCAACAGCCTTCCCTGTCAGCCTCTGACAGGCCACTAGAATGATCAGCAATACAAAAACTTGGGGTGACATTCTCAACCAAACAGAATGGCACCATAGTTCAAAGCCTTTTGATTTGTGTATGTAAATGTCTGTCAACATAGATTGAGTTCTGGGTCATAAAATAAATCTATGAGGCCATCCAGAGCATGGTACACCATGGGACAATTCTCTGACCAAAACACCATAAATAAAGAAATCAGCAATATATATAGAAACCCTCAAATGTCTAGAAAAAAGCCACACCTGTCTAAATTGCTCAGATCAAGAAGGGTTTGGTAGCTCCCATCTGTAAGCCCAGCAATCCGGAGGCTAAGGCAGGAAGATTATGAATTTGAGACCAGCCTGTGCTACCTACTGAGACCCTGTCCCACAGAATCAGAGAAACAGATAAACAAATGAGATGAAGATTAAAATACAGAAAATTTTATACATTTTCAACAGAATAATTAAGAATATATATTGGTGATACACACCACGTATAGTGTTTCAGGAAAATGTATTAATTTGATTTCCTGATTATGGGAGAAGTATCTAAAATAAAGGACTCCAGATCTTATTCTAAGAAATTAGAAAAAAATAGAGTGCAATAAGCTGGAAAAAATGGAGGGAAGAAGACACAGTTATCTGACATGACAAGAAGAGAATCAGCCAAAAAGGAAATCCAGACCATTCCACAGATCCAAGCACTACCTTCCAATCACCCTGCCATACATGAATCACCTACCAGCAACAGGTGAGTCCTTAAATTAAAACAGCATGACATGTGTGATCCCTCTTAAAAGACTTCAGCAAAGATGAAAATGTAGGCAAAGAATATTAGTAAAAATAACATGATAAAAATTAAAATGTAGGAGATTCATGAAAAAAATTATTGAGCAAAAATTTGACAATTATTGAAGCCTGGTAAGTGGAACATACAGAGTTGTGAACTATTATTATTTCATGTTGTATGTGTGATGAATGTATAATAATAATAAATTTTATTGAATTATATATAAGAAGCAGGTTCCCCCTACCTTCACTGAGAGATATTGCTGATGATTAATCAAGATCTTGTTATTCATAATCTTCTAAATTACACATAAATCATTCATTGCTTTTAAATTTTTATGTTGCACTGATCTTTATGTCATTAAATAATTAACACTAATGAGCTAATTAAAGCAAATTCCATAATTGATAAAAGCAACCTCTTTTATTCCTGCAGATAGCACATAATTAAATGACTATTATGTGCATATATAGACATATGAATATTACATGCATATGTATATACACGTATATTTAAATGTGTATGAAAGTATGTGTTGTTTGTATATTTATATAAATCAAAAGCCATCTCTTTTGTTGTTGTTGTTTTGGTTTGGTCTGGGTTTTTTTTTTTTTGCCATCTCTTATACTAAGATCAAATTAAGAAACCTGAACTCTGTAAAGCTTCAAAACTGGACCTTTCATCCCAAGGTTTTTTGTCATTGTTTTATTTTTCAAATGAATAAAGTGAAGAAAATTGATTTTTGCCTACACTGACCTCTGAACACTGGTGTGTATTTGGAACTTATCATTGAATATAGACACAGCTAAAGGTGGAGGTAGACAGTCTCTTCTGATACATGACAATCTAAATTTGACACACCAAAGATACCTTAATCTCTATTCACCAGGGGAAAACTTCTAATCTGTTCCTAGTCTCAAAGGACCTCTTTTCTTTCTTTCTTTTTTTTTTTTCCTTTTCTGTAACATCTTGAATTTTTTCTGTTAAAATCCTTCTGGCTAATAACTTAACAGTACTCATTCCAGGCTGAAGACACACTACGATTTTTAAGCTACAATCGCTTCCTTCACCAGTGGTAGCCCTAAAACCCTGGGTCAACTTTCTGAACTAATTTTGAACTGTGATTTGATTAGGGCCCATGAAAGGCACAGCATAAACACCAATTCAAACTACAAAGGATGATGTTGGTCTGTGGTGATATTTTATTTGTGCTCTAATAAATTAAGCTTGCCTGGAGATCAGAGGAAAAAGCCAACCACTATAGTAAACATAGAAGTCAGGCAATGGTAGCACATGCCTTTAATCCTATCACTTGGGATCTATCTGGATCTCTGTCAGTTCAAAGTCACACTGGGAACAGAGCCAGGCATGGTGGCACACACCTTAAATTTCAAGACTAGTTAACTATAAAAGTCTGGAGGTCTGTACAGACAGATAGGAAGTGACAGAGCTGGGCAGGAAGAAGAAGTGATGTAGCTGGGTGGAGAGGAAATGAGATGGCAGAACAGAAAGGCATATAGGCGTGGGTAGACAGGAAGTAGGTCTCTTTGGAAGCTGTGGAGTTGGTGAGGTGAGGTCAGCTGTGGCTTTTCCTATACCTCTGATCTCTCAGGTTTTAACTCTAATATCTGGCTCCAGGTTTTTTGTTTTTTGTTTTTTGTTTGTTTGTTTGTTTGTTTGTTTTTTGTTTTTTTTTTTATCAATAAGGCCGTTTAGCACTTCATCTTTCACTGGCCTTGTCCTGCCTCTCTGCCTCTAATAACTGTGTGAACTCCAAGAACCATTTCTTCTCTATGGACTTCAAGGGTAACCCAGTAGCACTGAGACAAAGACACTGACTATGCTGAATAAGAAAGCTAAGTTCCCTGCCCCCCGCATCCCTCACACACACATACATCATTCAAGGCTCAATTTAAACTCCACCTATTCTACAGCATCACCTGTAATTCGCCCACTCTGCCGCCCACTACCTGCATCCTTTCTCTTCACCCTCATATACTGTGATCTGCACTACAGTTGTTTGTTGTGCAGTGTGGAGGACATACATGTCACGATGCACACGTGACATGTGGAGGTCAAAGGACAATCCTGTAGAGTCAGTTCTCTCCTTCCACCACGTAGGTCCTGAGGGAACTCTGGTCCTCACGCTTGGCTGCAAGAGCCTTTACACATTAAGCCTTCTTGTCTTCCCTCTATAAGCTAACATGTAGACTGCATCTTACCTTGGATCTACTGTGTGATTCTGCTCTGGGGAGGTTATGTCACATTGTGCAAAAGTTGATTGGTTTTGGCACCAGAAAGTCTAGTTCTTCAGTCAAGCTTAATATATATTTTCTCATTTGTCATAAGTAGGAACAATTTTAATCTGTCTTGCAGAGTTATTCTGAATGAAATTCTCTGTGACCTGAATACAGTGCCAAGCTCATAGTAGGATCTCCCATAATGGTTAGTCATTCATATTATTTTGTAGTTATTTTCACACATCTGTGTTTCCCACAGTTCTCTGGAAGTTCCTTAAGGAGAAGAGGCATGGATGATTAATTCTTTGCATGTGTGTTCAGTTCCTAAGGAATGGAGGGAAATGATGTTATATTTTAACAACAAAAAAAAACATGCTGCCGGGCGGTGGTGGCGCACGCCTTTAATCCCAGCACTCGGGAGGCAGAGCCAGGCGGATCTCTGTGAGTTCGAGGCCAGCCTGGTCTCCAAAGCGAGTTCCAGGAAAGGCGCAAAGCTACACAGAGAAACCCTGTCTCGAAAAACCAAAAAAAAAAAAAAAAAAAAAAAAAAAACATGTTAATTTAAAAAAAATAGAAGAAGGATACACAAAGAAAGAAAAAGAGAATGTTATAACTAGACGAGAAACACTTAACAAGTATGTCCATGCAACATAAATGAGTTCACTCACAGAACTGAACCAAGTACACATTTCCCTACCAAGGAATCCAGTAGAGTGAGGTTCCAGCCCCTGGCACACTACATTCCATTTACAATACAATGCCCAAAGAATCCAGTGCAGTGAGGTTCCAACCCTGGCACACTACATTCCATTATAATACAATGCCCAAAGAATCCAGTGCAATGAGGTTCCAGCCCCTGGCACACTACATTCCATTTACAATACAATGCCCAAAGAATCCAGTGCAGTGAGGTTCCAGCCCCTGGCACACTATATTCCATTACAATACAATGCCCAAAAAAATCCAGTGCAATGAGGTTCCAGCCTCTGGCACACTACATTCCATTTACAATACAATGCCCAAGGAATCCAGTGCAATGAGGTTCCAGCCCCTGGCACACTACATTCCATTTACAATACAATGCCCAAGGAATCATTTAGCATTTACTGGACAAAATTCCAACTCCTGAGTGATTCCCTCCTCTGCTGTAGTGTCACCATTGTTGGAGGACTCTCTGAGCATCAAGAAGTAGAGAATAAAATCCTTGGGTAAGAACATGACCTGCTGTTTGCTCCCCAGAATGCATGTGGCATGACATACATGTGCTGTCACAGACACACGCATGCGCGTGCACAAACACACACACACACCACACACATACACACACACACACACACACACACACACACACACACACACACACACACACACACACACGAGAGAGAGAGAGAGAGAGAGAGAGAGAGAGAGAGAATAATAATGATGATAATAATAAATGAAGTCAATATTTTTAAACAGAGTTTAGAGAATGAACCAACAATGACCTGCAAAAGAGCAATGCACAGAGAGATCGAAAGGCAATTACTGCTAGCCAGAGGCAGAGCAACTGGAGGATTAGAAGTTCAAATCTATTGAATAACAAATATTTCCCATTCTAATTCAAAGAAAAAACTCTAAGACCGATTCCTTTCCAACCTCCAAATGGCAGTATTGCCTAGTAGTGATTAGATAGTTCCAAATTTCCTGAGACTACCCAAGCTAAACTCACACATGTGGCTATAATAGAGTCTACATGGTTCTTGACCTAAACTGCAATAATCTCTTTTTAATGTATGTGTGCTCTGTCTGCATCTACACCTGCATGCCAGAAGAGGGCATCAGATCCCATTATAGATGGTTGTGAGCCACTGTGTGGTTGCTGGGAATTAAACTCAGGACCTCTGGAAGAGCAGCCAGTGCTCTTAACTGCTGAACCATCTCTCCGGCCCCAATATTCTAAATCTAACTAATATCTAAGGATCCCATGAAATAATCATGGTGATGCAAGGCCTTGTCCTTTCTGAGGAGTTTATAGGGAGGAGGTAGGAAGGAGGGGGAGGGGAGGGGACAGGAGGAGAAGAGGGAGGGAAAACTGTGGTTGGTATGTAAAGTAAATTTTAAAATGTAGTAATAAAAAAATCATGGTAAAGGCTTGAGACATGGCTGGGTAGTTAAGAGCACTAGTTATTCCTCCAAAGGATCTGGATTCATTTCCCAGCACCCACATAGCAACTCACAACAGTCTAATTCTAGTCCCAAAGGATTCATCACCCTCTTCTAAGCTCTGCAGGCACTGCCCACACATGATACATAGACACGCATGGAGGCAGAACACTCATACACATTTTTAGGTATCATTTCAAAAAATATCAATATGCGTGGGAAAAGATCCAGACCAAACAGTGAAGATGTCTAAATTTTAAAAAAGGGAGAAAGACACTGGTATACAGTCTTTTCCAAGTGGTCTAAGTTGCCATACTGTGGTCTCAGAGATAGCCAATTGATTTTGCTATGATCTATGAGCTATGATGTAACTTCAAACACAAAAGTGTTTCCTTAGAACTTTATAAATACTTATTAAGAATTTTATAAATATTTCTTTTTCAAACCTCTCCCCAGAAAATCTTTTGCTATTCCCAATTTCCCATTCTCATTGAGTCTAAGGGGAAGTCTTTAGTCTAGCCTTATGGAATGTTATGGAAGGTTATACCAATAACATAAATCTTGACCCCCCCCAAAAAATACTGAAATAATGAAGCTATCATTAAAAATAACTCACCTTCAAAGCTATAGTTTCAAAAGACACAGAACTCAGGTGCCACTAACTGGAGCTGATATTATCAGAGTCTAGCTTTTCTTGGCTTATTTATGCATGCTGAACTCACAGTAGAACAAAGTTATAATGAAATATATTTGCATTATGACCTAAGGCATCCACGGGTAGCCTGGGGTTTCTGGGGCATATCCAATTCTGTATAACTTTATTCCTTTTAGCAAATTAAATGTCACTTCATTTGTATACCTTTGTAAAACTTTTTCTATGATAGATTTATAATTCAGAGGGAAAAAATACCTTCAAGAAAAAGGGTTTAATTAGAAAGATGCCACAACCATTTCTAAGACCTATTTGAAACTAAATTTCCTTCAACTCCAGCTGCATTCCCAGAAAGTGATGTGGGAAGTCAGTGGCTCTTGGAGGCAGTCCCCCTCCAGGTGAGTCCAGGGTTGGCTTTGAATAGTTCTGACCATCATTCTTGACTGGCTGTGGGTGCTTGTGCTAACCTGGGTTACATTCAGAGCAAATCAGAGGGGCTCCAAGCCAACCAGATTAGTCCTCCAGGTCTCCAAGAAATGATTTTGTGTGTGTCCAACTCTCCAGTGGGGAAGAGGACTGAGAGGTGCTCTGGCCTGTCGGGGCCATGAAGATATCCTAAGCCGTGAATACACAGCTGCTTATCAAGCTGCACCAGAAGTAAGCCAAGGAAGGTCTTTGTTTCCAGGTTTTGGATGGTTTCCTCCCATCCGTTTCGCATCCACCTCCTGGAACAGAAGCATTCTTCTCGTGTTCTAACCTGTCACTTCTACCATTTTTCCTCTGTGGATGTTAGGTCTGTTTTCTTGTCTGCTTCCTCACTTCCTTTTCTTTTTCTTTTTTCTTTTTTCTTTTCTTTGTTTTTAATTCTCGCATGATTACTTTCTAGTAGCTCTTTAATCTATAACATTCTACCTTATAGTAACCTTTTCTTACTTTGAAGAGGCAATGTTTTATCTTCTGAAGACACCAGCAATGTTTGTGGACGTTCCTAACCCAAGCTGGACTGTTCCTCCTAGGTGATGGTTTTCAGTTTATGTCTCCAGCCGTCACGTGAAGGATTTCCCTTTAGGCCCAGTGAGCCTTGGTTTCCTACTCAAATAGAACTCTACTGAAAATAGAGTTCTCCATATTGGTACGAAGTTCCAAGTTCAAGAACTAGGCTTTAGCCGGGCGGTGGCGGCGCACACCTTTAATCCCAGAACTTGGGAGGCAGAGGCAGGCGGATCTTTGTGAGTTTGAGGCCAGCCTGGTCTCCAAAGTGAGTTCCAGGAAAGGCGCAAAACTACACAGAGAAACCCTGTCTGGACAAAAACCAAAAAAAAAAACAAACAAACAAAAAAAACAAAACAAAAAAAGAACTAGGCTTTATGGAAGTGACATGGTACTTGTTTTACCAGAATAATTCTAGGATTTGCATATTTAGGAAGAGTCCCAAGGAGACATATCACAGGCTCCCAACCAGAGGGTACAGCTGTGCCTGGAAAAGTTCTAGACATGAGTTAGAAGTCAAGTTAGGTGTACGGTGCCCTTCATATGTGGAAACGGTCATGTATGTTCTGAGTTGCTGCCTCCAGTCTCCCCTATAGACAAACTTTCTACTTAATTATAACCTGTCTTCTCTCCTTTCAGAGACATGTGAGGTTACCAACTGCTGAACTTTTTCAAGGTTCTGGGACATCCATCAGGTTCAGCTCACTGCTACAGTATTTGTTCTCCATGGTCAGAAGTGCATCTCCCTTGGCTCTGCCAGTTCATTCATCTTCTGAGATTATTTATTCGTGTGCATCTCAAGGGAGGAGTGCTGTGCCCAGAGATACATGGGAAATTTGTAGAACTGGGCTCTTGTCTGTTTGGTTTTAGCTATCACAGTGAGTAGGGGATGCTTGTTAGCATTGGACAGGTACAGGACAACTTTACTATACTCATTCCATAAACATTGGGCTCCTAAAATCATATCACAGAACAGTCCCAGACTAAGAAACATGGCATCTTAAAATTTAATATAATGTTATTATTGATTATTTGAAACTTTCATACAATGTATTTTGCTCATATTCACCCATCATTCCTCCCCTTAACTCCTTCCAGATTCACTCCTACCTCCCTACTCATGTCAAACTTGATGGGGTTTTGTTGTTGTTATTGTTTTAAATAGGGCATTAAGAAAATGTGTGCTGCCCATATACTCTTGGGTGTGTAGCCATCCACTGGGAAATAGTCAGCCTACCATAGACTTCAGGGACTTGAGGAAAAACTGAGTCTCCCTCTCCAAGAAGCCAATGGCTGTTCATAGGTTCTGTTAGGGCTTGGGCTATTGAACTCCTTACCGCTCCATACTGTAATGTTGACCGGCTTGATCTTGTACAGGCCTTGGACAGACAATCATAGTTGTTGTGATTTCATGAATAAAGTGGTCCTGCCTGTCATGTCCAAAAGATGCTATTCCACTCAGGTCCTTCTGGACCTCTAACTTCTACAATCTCTTTTCTCCCTCTTCCACAATGATCCCTGAGTTTGGGGAACATTGATACAGATATCTCATCTGTAGATAAGCATGTTACAGACACTTATTCTCTGCACTTTGGCCAGTTGTGAGTTTCCATGGTAATCACCACCTAATGCACAATATTTTTATTTATAAATCTTTTAGAAAAGATTTATTTTTGTTTTATTTACATGTATGTGTGTATGTGCTTCTGTGTGTATACATACATTGTTTGATCCCTTGGAGCTAGAATTACAGGTGATTGTGAGCTGCCAGACATTAGTGCTAGGAACTGAACTGGCACAAACAGGAAAGTCATCTCTTCAGCTCTTAACCACTGAGTCATCCCTCAGCTCCATCATGAGATTATTTTTAATGTACATTTTAAAGGGCCCTTTTGCTTTCTTATTTCATTTTGCTCTGATTAGAAGAAAATATTTTCTTTCCCTAATTTACCCACTTAAAATGCAAATGGCTTATGTTGATTTTATTAATAGCATGTTGAAAATTTTAGCAAGCTGAGTTTGCAAAAGTGGTAGCTGATATTTTTGTTCCCTTTCATATTTATAATTTTGTGTTCTCTAGGAGAATGCATAATTCATCCCTGAGTCTAATTTGCAATAAATATAATTAACACAAATATTTAAAAGAAATTAATGATACCACCCTAAAGAACACAATTACTGAAATCCACAAAACAGCTAAACAAACTTGAATTTATTGTCTTATTTTCTTTACTGACTCCAAAATATGAGTCTTCACTAGCAGGAAATGAGAAAAGAAAAAGAGATATGAGGGAGGAAGAAACACCCAGCACTATCCTGTGTCTCCATGAATCTGAAACAAAGCATTGGATGTGTAATGGTTCCAGAGAGAGGAGGGTGGTCCAAAAAGCCAGCTAGCACAATAGTAAACAGTAAACAAAAAGCAAGTGAAATCCAAAGATACTGAACTTTCAATTTAGCAAAGAAACAACATGCACTAATATCAGGTCCCAGGCAAAACAAAAGGAAGGCTGAGGTCCTCTGGCTTTGCACAAAACAGAACAGAAAGTAACAAACAGAATGAGTCTGGAGCTCTGCACAAGCGTAGTCAAGACCTGAGATGTGTGCAGTGAGCAGATGTGGAGAGACCTGAGATCTGCGTAGTGAACAGAGGTAGAGAAGGAGCTCATCGCTCTTCCCTCCTTTCTGCTCATTGGTGCTGTGGTGGAGAACATGTCAAGACGGCCTTACAGTCCAGGAAAGCAGAAGTCAGCATTGTTATATCTTTCAGTCCCAGAAGCTCCTCACACTGCATGGATAAGCGACCAACTCTTCCAAGAATTGTTATGGAACCCCAAAACTGGCTGTGGCATGGGGGCAGATTCACAGACACAGGTCTACTTCCATGGGATGTGTGAGCTGTGCTGCAGAGGGGTGTTTGGACTTAATGCATTTGCCCAGCATCTTAAGAACCAGAGGAAACAGGTGTGTGGTTAGGAGGAAAAGAACAAGGTAGTCCTGGGACAAAGGTGACCCTAGGTAGGGCTGGCAGGAACGGTGTCCTTTGTCTCTTCCTACATTGCTTTGATTTAACTGCTTTCTCCACATTCGGGTCCCAGTAAAACTTTGTGGCATTGCAACATGCTTGGATATCCCCACACTTTGGCCTATACTGATAGAACTTATCTGCTATGAGGAGACACCCAAGTCGGGGCACGGGGGGGGGGGGGGGGGGGGGGGGGGGGGGGGGGGGGGGGGGGGGGGGGGAGGGGGAGCAATTTGAGAGTAAATATGGTAGCTTCGACTTGCATAGCATGGGTGCAGAAGACATTCAGGTCATACACAAAGAAAAACATAGCCAGAGCTCAGCTTGCAAACAGGCCTTTCTGGTCCAACCTGTTTAAACCATGGACAGAAATGTTTCAATACCTGGTCACTAAGTAAAGAGTAAAATGACAAATATAAGGAAACAGTGATATTTCTCTATCCTGAGTGGAGAGGAAGCAATATTGCCTAGTCTTGTTAGTCCATTGGGGGTTTTGTTATTGTTTTATTTGGTTGGTAGTTAGTTTAAATGTCTTTATTTTATCTTATGTGTAGGAGTGTTTTATCTGTATGTAAGTGTGCATACCACATGCATATGTGGTGCCCATGAAGCTCAGAAGAGGACGTTGGATCCCCTGGAGCTGGAATTAGGGATGGTTGTGAACCACCACATGGATGCTGGGAACTGAACTCAGGTCCTCTACAAGAGCAACAAGTGTTCTTAACCATTAAGCCGTGTGTGTGTGTGTGTGTGTGTGTGTGTGTGTGTGTGTGTGTGTGTGTGTCTGTCTGTCTGTCTGTCTGTCTGTCTGTGTGTGTGTGTGTGTGTGTGTGTCTGTGTGTGTGTGTGTGTGTGTGTGTGTGTGTGTGTGTGTGTGTTTGGTGTTTGTAGGAGCAGGGGGAAGTACATGCCACTCATGCACGTGGAGGTCAAATGAAAACTTGCCAGAGTCAGTTCTCTCCTTCCACCCAGTGGCTCACCGGAACGCAACTCAGGTTGTCAGGCTTGTGGCAAACACTCTACTCACTAGACCATCCTGCCAGCCCTATTCTCTTTTGTCTCCTTGGTCTCATCTGCCCTGTGTCTGCTGTGCTGTACCTCACCATTATCTCTGAGATCTCCATCCCTGCCCTGCCTTTTCCTTGTCTTGTTCCCTCCCTCTTTTTTCTTCCAGCCTTTCTTTCCCTTATTGCCAAATGATGGTTAATTTTGTGTTTCATAACTTTGAAATTCCTCATTTAACCTATGGTGTCCCATCTCCTTTCTTATCTTGTTGGAGTGTAGTGGATGTCTCTAGTTTTTAAACTAATTTAACTATCTCATTTAGGTTTTCGGCTGTTGCTTTTATAACTGTTGTCTGCTATCTCCCCTCTGAAGGATGCCAGCACTGCAACTCTAAGAGATGACTAACCACTGTGAAGATCCAGGTATAAAACTGAGGTAGGCACCTTTCCAACAGAGACACAATTTCAATGTAGAAACGAAGGAACATGAAAGAGGAAGGCCATAGTTCATTTTCAAAACCCTTTAATAACTGAATCCACAGGCCTTGAAGTCATTGAAATGCTGAAGACAAAATTGAAAAGTATACTTTTTAAAATTATCAGTGACCTCGAGAAGAATCCAAAGAAACTGATGAATAAAGCGAGAAAGTCAATTCAAGACCTGAACAAGAAATTCAATAATATGGATGAGCAATTTGGTAAAGAAATTGAGATTCTGAAAGAAAATTCAAATCTTTGAAACAGAAGTCAATAAATCCAATTTTTAAACTCATCCATTGACTATCTCAAGCCAAGAAAAAGAAAAAGAACATGAAAGCTGGAAGGACTAGTCAAGGAAATATATTAAAACATCAATTTAAAAGTGTATAATTAATCATGATCACAAATGATCAAGTAACCAAGTGTAAGAATACATGGGTGAGCCGGGCGGTGGTGGCGCACGCCTTTAATCCCAGCACTCGGGAGGCAGAGCCAGGCGGATCTCTGTGAGTTCGAGGCCAGCCTGGGCTACCAAGTGAGTTCCAGGACAGGCGCAAAGCTACACACAGAGAAACCCTGTCTCGAAAAACAAAAAAAAAAACAAAAAAAAACAAAAAAAAAAGAATACATGGGTGAAGGAAGGAGCTAAGATACAGATTAATGACATGGATGGCCTGTTCAGTGAATATATACCAGCTATCTCCCCAAATTTAGAGAATGATATGAACATTCTAGTATGTGAGACATTTAGAACCACAGACAGGACCTGAAAAGGACCCATCTGTATTACATTACAGCTAACATACCAAGAGTAAAGAAAACAAAAATGTATATGAAATTATTTCATAAGAATAATAATAAAATCTGACCTTTCAGCAGAAACCCTAAAAACACAGAATGATGTATTTCAAGTTCTGAGAGCAAATAATTGTAAGCCAAGGTTACTATATCCAGCAAAGAAATTATTTATAATTGATAGACAAATAAACACTTTCCAATATACTCACAGTCTTTAATAGCCACTAAGCTATCACTACAAAAATTACTCAAAGGACACACAGATAAGGAAAAACATGCTTATGATCAGGAGAGCTTAGGAAAGAATAGATTTTGTCAGAGGAATACATAAACAAATAAAAACTAGGAAACAGTCAAACATGCTCAGCTCAGTAAACCAGCAAATAACTCAGACAAATGAGTGAAAACAAACATGAAGAGTTTGAATCAACAGCAAAATTGCAGGAATTAATACATGCCTCTCAATAATAGCCCTAAATAGAAATGGTCTTAACTCCCCAATCAAAAGATGTAGTCTGAATGATTGAATTCAAAAACAAGAACCAACCACTTGTTGTCTGCAAGAAACACAACTTCCTGGCAAAGAAATATAGGAACTCAAAAGAATGAAGAAAGTTATACCAAGCAAACAGAAACCATAAGCAAGTCAGAGTAGCTATACTCATCATTGATAAACTAGACTTCAAAACAATGCTGATCTGAAGAGATGAGGAAAGTTATTGTGTATTAATAAAAAGGATGAGAAGAAATGAATATGAAATGCAAATGAATGCACCAAATATGCTGCATCTCACTCCATAAAACAAACAGTACAAGAAACAGAAATAAAGATAGGCCCATCTAAAGCAACAGTGGGAGGGCTCAAGATCCCACTCTACTCAACACATTGATAATTTACTGAGACAAAGATTAATAACAACAAAAATCCACTTCAGAGTTAAACTGTACCACAGGTCAAATGAATCTAATAGACATCTACAGAATATTTTATTTAACAACTATGGGATGCACATTCTTTTTAGCATCCCATGGAACTCTCTCTAAAGTAGATCTCACTTTTGGCCATAAGGAACATCTTGAGGAAATCAAACATTTAAGGGTAATGGGGCAAGGACATAGGGGAAAGGAGATGGTGTGGTGAATTAGCCAAAACTAAGGATGTAAGGGGAAAAAACTTTATGGAAATCCACTACTTTGTAAGCTAACTTTAAAATAGACTTTTAAGGGAGTTTGAATGGAGGTATCCCACATAGGTGAGCAGTGCTGCTTCCAGAAGACATGGGTTATAAAATGAAAATCTCAGTACCTGACATACCATAACTCTCTACACGTTGTTGCCTACAGAGACCCTAAAGGCACCTGAAACAATATAAGCCACTGTTGCTAAAGTTTTTCTGGCTGGCCCACAGTCAGGATAAATCTCTCACCTGCCAGTCCCACAGCTGCTCAGACCCAACCAACCAAGTAAACACACAGAGACTTATATTGCTTATAAACTGTATGGCTGTGGCAGGCTTCTTGCTATCTAGTTCTTTAAAAAAAAAAAAAAAAAAAAAAAGATTTATTTATTTATTATGTATACATTATTCTGTCTGCATGTATGCTTACAAGCCAGAAGAGGGCACCAGATCTCATTATGGATGGTTGTGAGCCACCATGTGGTTGCTGGGAACTGAACTCAGGACCCCTGGAAGAGCAGCCAGTGCTCTTAACCACTGAGCCATCTCTCCAGCCCTGCTGTCTAGTTCTTATATCTTAAATTAACCCATTTCTTTTAATCTATAAGTTGCCATGTGGCTTGTGGCTTACCAGTATATTAACATCTCATGGCAGCCGCTGGCAGCGTCTCTCTGCCTCAGCCTTCCACTTCCCAGAATTCTCTTCTCTGCTTGTCCCGCCTATACTTCCTGCCTGGCTACTGGCCGATCAGCATCTTATTTATACAGAATGATATCCACAGCAAGCCACTGATGATGCTCTTGGTTGTCTGCCTATAGCTAAATGGTAAGATAGTACTGCTGAAGACACCTCACATTCTCATGGCAGGACACAAAAAAAAAATCAATCTGGAACTGACTGAGAAACTTGCCCCCTCATGGTTAGCGTTC
This sequence comes from Peromyscus californicus insignis, assembly GCF_007827085.1. Taxonomy (NCBI): domain Eukaryota; kingdom Metazoa; phylum Chordata; class Mammalia; order Rodentia; family Cricetidae; genus Peromyscus; species Peromyscus californicus. Next base: position 90,429,960 of record NW_026294595.1, on the reverse strand, counting down.
GTTGTTCTGGAAGAGGCTATGCAGGCCAGTGTGGGGAGAGAATCTGCTCTTATATAATGCTGGGTCCTGCGTGCTATACTGACCTGCCAGGCAGACTGCTGCAGTACAGACAATGGTTGTTATGGGTTAAAAAAAAACACACACTTTCTGATTGAACTTGAAGCCTACTCCACAGGAAGGAATCTATGCCTGGGTATCTAGTACTGTAAATCCAGTCAAAATCCCATGGCTGTGGAGCTCATAGGCCCCAGAGGGGCAAACCTACTGTTGTTGATTTGCTAACTGGATATATTGTGAAATTGCGTTCTAAACATTTAAGTTTATTCCCATCGATCTGAGCTGCTCTCAACCGTGGTCAGAGATGCTTCTTTTACAGTGAGTAACAGTTACTTCAGAGACATAGAACTGGTCAAAGTGATAAGGGTAAAGGACGATGAGTTCTTAGCCCTAAATAGGGTATCTGTATCACCTTCCCCTAAACCCTTACTCTGTCTGTTTTCATGAAGTTTAAAAGCCACAGAATGGGTGAAGGAGCAGTTCTGACACCAAGAAGAATTCACTTTCAATACCTAACACATTGTAAGCTGATGCACTTTCTACTTCTCCTTGTGAACCGTATTGTACTTCATCATTCTATATCAGTGATACATTTCAAGGAATGATTTCAATAATGTCCAAACTACTGCACCGTCTTTCAAATTTAATGCAAGAATAGGGGCTACAGAGATGGCTCAGAATTTTAAAGTCCTTGCAGAGGACCTGAGCTCAGTTTCCCACACCCTGATCAGGCAGCTCTCAATCATATGAAACTCCATCTGCAGATCTTGTACCACTATCTCAACTTTACTCATGTACATACCCCTACATAGACATACAGATACACACACACACACACATACACACACACACACATACACACACACACACACACACACACACACACACACACACACACACACAGAGGCACACACAGGCACACACCATGTATGATGATACATGTCTTTAATCTCAGAACTCAGGAGGCAGAGGCAGGTAGTCTCTGTGGGCTCAACATCAGCCTGGTCTGCAGAATGAGTTACAGGCCAGCAAGGGTAATGAGATCCTGTCTCAAAATAAAAATAAAAAAAAAGATTTAAAGTAAATATTTAGTTTTCTTATATATAAGAACTAGAAACCATCAAAATAAATTAATCCATTCACTTCTTGCAAAAGTGGATAATTGTCATAATAAACTGATAATCTGACAGAAAATATTGATAAATAACACATACAATATCTTGCTTTTCTGGTTTATTACAATTTTTTTTTTGGTTTTTCAAGACAGGGTGTCTCTGTGTAGCTTTGGAGCCTGTCCTGGAACTCACTCTGTAGCCCAGGCTGGCCTCAAACTCACAGAGATCCACCTGCCTCTGCCTCCCAAGTGCTGGGATTAAAGGCGTGTGTCACCACCGCCCGGCATAAATTTTAAACATAATAATTCCTGTTAGATGACTTAGAAGAAATTGCTGGTATTTTAGAGGACATTACTATCAATGAAATAACATATTTAAATTACTACTTGCAATTCCATCCACTAAAGAGTGACCACATGACACACATACTGTGGTTACTTCCTGTGAATGAGTAGTTGGTTTCTCTTTCTCCAGCTATTTGCACAGGCTATACCTCCCTGGGTTCTTTAGTAAGAATCTGTATTTGTTTTGTAGGTTCATTCAATGTATATGTAGGTTGTATCACCACGTCAGCCCCAATGACACAATTTGTATCAAATTTTGAAATAGAATTTCAATGCCCAGATATTTGTAAACAAACAAACAGAAACACCCGGTGTCCCCCAAAGTCTGTTGTCACTGTGCCTGTAAATTACTATTCTGGTGATTTATCACATGTGACCAGCTGGCCACAGCTAGTTGAATAGTGGCTAGGAAAGATTTCCCCATCCCCTTCACCCCAAATCACTCCTACAGTAAATGTGGAGTATCATACACTTCCTTTCCACAAAAAGGCTTCAGAGCAGCCCAGCAAACTGAGCCAGAGGGCTACACATACCGAATATTTTATCTTTGAAGAAACAGTCAAATATAATTCTTTAAAGATGCATGTATCTATGGAAGCATATTTTAAAAATATGGGCTTTGAAAGAACATTTATCCCAACCTAGAAATACCAAAAAGCTACATATAACACAAAATATCCACCACAAACCAAGAAAGAAACCTGACATTTAAAGAAAAACACATCTCTCTGAGAAGAAAGGAATGGTCATTGCTTCAATTATGGAAAACATGTGGCAAACAGATGCAGAAACCATAGAAGTAATAGTGATCTCAGCTAAAAACTTTAAGAAATGTCTAAGTTTTCAATGTAGACTAGCATAAGACTTTCAAATCCTGGGCCAATGAAATGGCTCAGTTGGTGTCTTGGTTCCATTTCTGTTGCCGTAATAAATAAGGGACCCTGACAGAGAGCAATTCAGGCGAGAAGGAGTTGGTTTGTTTTAGCTTATAATCACAAGTTATACTCCATCACTGCAGGGAAACAGTGGCAGGAACTTGAAGCAGTTAACCATATTGCATGCACAGTTAACAGCAGAGAGCAATGAATTAATGTTTGCATGCTGATTACTACTCAGCTCACTGTATCCACTCTTCTAACGCCCAGGATCCTCTGAGCAGGGAATGGTGCCACCTACAGTAGATGAATCCCTCCACCTCAATAATGTAATCAAGATAATCCCTTACAGACATGCCTACAGGACAACTTGATCTAGACAATCCCTCATTGAGACTTGCCTGCCTGGTGATCCTACACTGTATCAAACCGACAATCAAAGCTGATCATCACATGCCTGGAACACTGATGGAAAGGGAGACCTGAACACACACACACACACACACACACACACACACACACACACACTAATAATATCAATAAATATCAATGATATATTTTAATACACGGGCTGGAAAGGTGGCTCAATCATTAAGAAAGCACACTGCTCTTCCACAGGACCTGAGTTTGGGTCCCAGCACCCAAATTAAGAAGCTCTAAACTGTCTATAACTGTAGCTCCAGGGATCCCACACCCTCATCTAGCTTCCACAGACACACATGTGCCTATACCCACACACAGACACATAACTAAAACAAAAATAAATACTTTTAAAATAATGATAAAATTGAAAATCTCTGAGAATTGTACACCAGGGTCTGTCCCTAACCAACGACCAGTGTGCATTTTTTCATGGACATCCTCTGGCCACTAGAAAGAAAGAAGAGTGTGGCCAAGGCAGGAGACCAGGAAAATCTTCTGTCAGGAGTATGAGTGTACTTGAGGAGTGAAGCTACCACTACAAACAAAAGATTTGAACTTTCTCCTTACCCTTTCCTATTCTGAAATCCAACTGCAAGATAATGGACCAAGGGCTGCAGGGCACAAGCAAATACCTATTGACTTTGGAGAAGAAGAAAAGACGAAGATCCAGTGGAGTATGTTTGTAAAGAAATAGAACCAGACTATCCCTGGATTAACAGTGCTCTCACTGACTGGAAAGAGGCAGAAAGCTTATCAATGCTAAGTTAGCAGGCACATCGAGGAGGAGCAATATCTCTGAGAAAGTTCATTGCTGAGACCCAAGGATTAGGCATGCCTAAAATAAAGCCTGGACACAGAGAATCGCTCCCATCCCCACCCTCCAAAGCTCTGGATAACCCATCTTGGTAGTCTTCCACTGCAAAAAAATCAAGAAGTTGGAGACATAAAGCTCTTCTTGGGCACAGGCACTAAGAGGATGAAAGAAGAAAATGAGAAGAGGCATCTTTAAAACCTTCCAGCAAGCTAGCCTGTGCCACTGCTCGGCATGGGCATATGCTAGAGAAATCTGCAATTACTTGTGCACAGAACAAACTATAGGAACAATGGCAGAATGCAAACAACTCAAATCCTGAGGCTATTGATGCAAGCTCCAATACTGACACCTTCGCAGATGAGGTGTGCACATTTCTGCACATCACTCCTGTTTCCCTCAATCTCTACAGTTCTGCAGTTAACACCAACCTTCAAAAGCGGCCTCCTATCAAACAGCTACCAATGAATGGAGCCAAAGCCAAGGACAAACCAGATGTAGAAACTAGCAGCTGCTTCAAGTAATATTTGTAACATTTTCATGGCTCCAAAGGAAGAGAAATGTTTCAAGAGATGAGGAAGTTCAGCCAATGTATTAAAAATTCTAATGGAATTACTAGGGAAAAAACATGATGAAGTAAAGAAAAAATGCGTTTGACAGGCGCTGTCAGTAGGTAAACACGTCACTTAGCAGGAGAATCAGTAATCCTGAAGCTGAGACCATAGGGATTTCATAAACCAAAGTATCAACACCAAAAGGAGAGAAAACAAAACAAAAACACTCCTGAGAAGAATCAAATAGTATCAAATCTGGGTGATCAAAATCCCAGAGGGAAAAAAAAAGGAAAATGGCCAATTGTCAGAACACCATGAAATACATAAAAAAAAAAAACTAAGAAACTCAGAAAATAAGAGAAAATAATAATTTTAATCCAGTCACATATGCAAGCTGGTAAAAAGGAAGGAAAGAATAAAATTTGAAAGGTTAGAAAAAAAGATGTATTACCTATAAAATGGATAAAAATAAGGCTCCTTTTACTTTTAATTAATTGTAATTAATTGTTTTAATTAATTGTAAACAAGAATGCAATTCCAGTGATGTGCCTGTGCATGCCCACTGTGGGTAGCACTATCCCTAGACAGATATCCCTGAGCTGTGTAAGGATGCCTGGCGCATCCTCCATGGTCTCTGCTCCATGTTGCTTCTTGAGTCTCTGCTTTGACTTCCCTGGATGACTGTGACCTGGAATTGAAAACCAAAGAAGTGATTTCCTCCCCTGAGTCCCTTTTTGTCATGACGTGTGTCATCAACGAGAAAGGAAACTAGAATAAGTCCCTTCTCCCTCACCCCTCCCCAGTTCCTTGATGTCGTTATACTAAAGAGCCAAGTTGTTAAAAACAACTTGTTACTTACACAAAACAAACACATGTATCAATGACATAGATTAAAAAAATCCAGGTACTAATCTATACAGCTGCCTGATTGTTTTTTTTAAGACTCAGAAATATATACTGGAGAAAATAGCATCTTCAACAAATGATGCTGGGATTTCAACATGCAGAAAAATGAAATTGGATCCCTATCTCTTACCTTGCACAAAACTCAAGACAGGAACCAGGAGGTAGGAATTGAGGCAGAGGCCATGGACTGCTTACCCACGGGCTTCCCGTGGCTTGCTCAGCTTATTTTCTTTTTCAACCAGGACCACCTGAGCAGTGGCACGTCTCACAGTGGACTGGGCTCCTCCCTACCAATCACTAATCATGAAATTGCCCCCATCGACTTTTCTACAGGCCAATCTGATGGAGGCAATTCCTCAGTGGGACTTCCATCTTCCCAAATGACTCTACTTTGTGTCAAGTTGACAAAAACTTACCAGCACATAAGGTTTAGGAAGCAAAAACAACAATCAATAAGTGGGATTTAGTGAAATTAAAAGTGTCTGTACAACAAAGGACACTGTCAATTATGGAGCACAGAGGAGCCCGCAGAATGGGAGAGAGTCTTTGCCAGCCCTACATTTGCAGTATGGATTGCTGGTAAAACTGGCTATGTGCCTGCAGAAGCATGGATGGAGACACCTATCTCTCAGCTGGGACTCAGTCTTTTCCTTTCAGAGGGAAGATTCTTTTCCCAGCTGTGAATCTAAGACAGCACATTGCTGCTGGAATGGCTTATTTATTTCTAGGCTATCGCTGTGGGCTCCTGAATCTTACAATCTCTCTCTCTCTCTCTCTCTCTCTCTCTCTCTCTCTCTCTCTCTCTCTCTCTCTCTCTCTCTCTCTCTCTCTCTCTCTCATTTCACATGGTCTTTAATCTCAAGGCACAGCTGTATACCTGTTGCCTGGGTGGGAGGGGTTTGTTTTTTATTGTCTAGCAGGAGCCAGATGAGTGCCGGACCTCTATTCAGTCAACCTGCTTATGGTAGATTTCTCATTTTAAAGTATGGAAGCCAGAAAAAAATATGGCTGCCTAAACAAGACCTCAACAAGTATAACACCAATGGACATGGAAGGAGGGGATCTCAGTGGTGAAATAAAGCATTGTAGGGTTAATCTGAACTAAACTCCTAAGAAAACAAAGAATAAGCAAAATGTAAAATGTGGAAAGATGACAACATGCTTCTAATATGATAATATCTCTAATAGCAAAATTCAGACTCATATAGATCAGTCTTCTAACTGGATGCTTAAGGTGCATAGAGACAAAAGGATACAATTTAAATTTTTTATGCCAAATAAAAGAGTCATCTAATTTTCTGTTAACTCAAATATTTATTTAGTATTGCCACAAACATGAAAAAGTCCTAGGAATTTGGAAGATAACAGTGGATAAAATAGAACACAGTGCTAGCCCCTATGAATCTTCCATTTCTGTGTGTGCTTTAATGCAGATCTTATATCTAATTCTATATTTAATGGAAATATAGTTCTGAAATAAAGTATTGTTCACGTTCAATTGTTAGTATCACTGGGGACCTATTAACACTGAATATTTTTTCTTTCGGTGTAAGATTTCAATGTAAAAATAGAAGACGTTATAAATTATTTATATATTATCTTACTTTCATGCCTAATATAATATTCACATGAATGAAAAAATTATCCTCAATTTTCAGTTGGTACAAGATGAAGCAAAATCCCTTCAGCAGAGGACATGGAGGTGATTTTACCTCTCAAAATGTTTTTTGGCTTTGTTTTGTTTTGTTCCTCCAGGGGGCATGTGTGTATTTGTGTGTATATGTGGGTGTGTGTGCATGTACATATATGTGTTCTTGTAGATATTTGTGAGCATATGTGTGGATGTGTGTATGTGTGTGTGCACATATGTATGTCAGTATGTGTGTCTGTAGGTGTGGGGATGTGTGGGGGTATGTGTGGATATAGGAGTATATGTGTACACACATGTATACACTCCTTAAAATTCTCAGTTGATGGACCAATCTGTTTTCAGATAGTTTTTCTAAGCATAACACAAAATGAAAAATCTCATGTGTTCTGCTTGAAGGATTATTTTAATACATGCTACCTCCTAGAATAAAACACAGGATATACTTCTATGTCTGGAGTCTATTGCTCAATTTCAGGCCTGAGTTTTCATCTATTTTGATGGACTGTAAGGTACTTTCTTCTCTTTGTGCTATATTGTATGTCTTTAAATAAATATATCATAATTTATATCTCCAGCCTGATGTTGGTGGGGGTATTTGAATCTTTTCCAATTTAGGGTTATTGGAAATGATATAGTAAATATTCTTGTGTCTTTTGTTAGATCTTTTGCTCATTTCTCTTGGGTAAATGCCCAGAAGTAGAATTCTTGGGACAGGGTGATGTATAAATTGAGATAAATACAGCTAAGTAATTTCTGAGAATGTTCTCACCCATTTGTTCTCCAACCAGCATCATATGTTAGCGTCATTACACATCCTTGTCATCCATTAACATTGCTCGTTTTTTTTCTCATATTTTAGCCATTCTTATAGAGACATATTTATATTTCTTTTTGGTTTTCATTTTTGTTTAAGTTGCATTTTGAGCAACTTGTCGAATCACCGGTTTTCTGAGAGCCTTCTCTGAGGATGTTCAAGCCTGGCACATGTTTCACTGCATTGTCTCTTGTTTTCATCATTGCGTTGTGGGAATCACTTACCGAATTCTTGCCTACACATAATTAGCTTTCACAGGCCATTCCACTTAATAAAGAACCTCAAAATCTCAGTGGTGTATTGACAAGGCTTTTGACAACATTGATTCAGTCAAGGAAAATACCCTATGTCCTTGCATGCTGTTGGCCAACACTAATAATAAGACCAATCTCAGAGGGAAGGGGATAGAACAGTTCAATTCTCTTTCAAAAGAAAACTAGGTGGAGGGCAGTAGGAGTTTAAAAAATGAAGCAAAACAAAAAAAAGTACAGCATGTACTTTCTCCCACTCTCCCTCAGTAATGTGTTCCAAACGAAGAAGAAAATTGTAATAATAAAGTAGAATGTGAAAATATTTTCCTTTAAGGTTTGCAAGTTTTTATACCCACCCAATTTAAGATATCATCCCTAGGCTGGAAACAGCTCCATGGCTAAGTGACAGAACATTTGCCCAGCATGAATAAGGTCCTGGGTTTGATCTCCAGTACTGGAAAAAACAGCTCTTTTAGATTTGAACATGAGAGAGAAGAGTTTAGACATCATTCATATATTATCATTTATATGATTTCTTCCTTTCATCCTGATATAACTTTGACAAAATGGAAACTCATTTTCAATATTCTAATATCCTCCTACATTGAAAGTTAACAACTTTTTCTGGGAAAGAGCAAACAGTGAACGTTGCTACTTATGGGACTGTCTGGTCTGCTGCCACACTCACCGCTCCCACTACAGCACAGAAGCAGCAGAGATGACATGTAAGGCATTGGATGTGAGTGCAGTCCATTCTGTCTGCACCCCTCTTCTGTCATACTTTAGAGAGTTTATTTTTTGGTCAAAGATGGTGGTACATGCCTGCAACCCAGCATTTGAAAGGCAAAGCCACAAGCCGGGCTATATATTGGCTTCTGGTCAGCTAGAGAGACATGGCATAGATAGATAGATAGATAGATAGATAGATAGATAGATAGATAGATAGATAGATAGATAGATATAGATAGATAGATAGACAGATAGAGATGTATAAATATAATCATATATTTTGTTAGTTCAGTGTCAATTACTGATAAGACTCTTTCCCTACTACACACTGAGCACTGGCTTTTTCATAAATTCAGTGATCATAAGTATAAGTGAGTTCAGCAACTTTGATCTTTTTCAAAATTTAAGTTGCCATCCTTGGCCTTTCATATTTCTATATAAATATTAGTGTCAGGGTTTTTTTATTTCAAACACACGTAAAGACACACATGTATGCACACACACACACACACACACACACACACACACACACACACACACACCTCTACTGGAATTTGTATTGGGATTGCATTTTATTTGTATGTCATTTATGTGTATGTGTTTGTGTGTCTGTGGGTGCCCACAGAGGCCAGAAGAAGGAGCTGGGGTAACAGGTGGTTGTGACCCTCCTGCTGTGTATGCTGGGAGATGAACACAGTCAGAGTTCTTAACCCCTGAGCTATCACTTTAGGCTAGGATTGCATGTTTAGGCATACACACACATGCATACACACCCGATTTCAGGAAGAATAACATCTTTCCAGTGTTAAATTTTCCAATCCACAAACATGATGTAATTTTCCACTTATTTTGTTTTGTTTTCATTTTCCACAGTAATAGCTTATAATTGTCTCTATCAGAAGCACACATATTCACTAGAAATAAAGAGGGCCATTTTATCATGATAAAATAATCTTGCCCATTGGAAAACACAATCATCTTAAATTTGTATACATCTAAGCATATAACCTCACTCACACACTAAGACACGTGTTTGCATTAGCATCACACACACACACACACATACACACACACACACACACACACACACACACACACACACACACACGAATAATAAATAAATAGCTAATTTGAGAAGGGAGGGGCCACTGCAGCATGATGGCCTGAGTTCAATCATCAGAACTCCTGTAAAGGTAAAAAGAAAGAACTGACTCCACAAAGCTGTCCTTTGACTTCCACACATGCACCCCCCGACACATCACACTCACACAATAATAATGTGCTTTTAATTCCTTTAAGAAAGAATACAGCCTCAAAACACAGAGAGCAAAAGTTGAGAGAAGCCCAGTGTGGCTCAAACCTGTCAGCCGAGCACTTGAAAGGAAGATTGCCACAAATTCAAGGCAAGCCTGAGCTACAGAGACAATTCCAGGCCATCCTGGAATTGAGCATAATAGATAAGTGCTGTCACCAAGTTACACCTGAAGGTCTCCTGTCCCTTTTTCATCTCATCTTGTTTTGGAGCTTTAATTACACACACACACAAACACACAAACACACACACACACACACACACACACACACACACACATACACACACATACACGCATGCACATACACACACACACAAACACACACACACGAGCATGCATACATATACATGCCCATAAACACATATGCACACATGCACACCCACACATACATACACAATACATACAGACATGCACACATACACATAACCACACTCAACACAGATAGATTCAACCACACAGACACAGACACACACATGCATGGACACATACATATACCCATAAACATACAGAGAGAGAGAGAGAGAGAGAGAGAGAGAGAGAGAGAGAGAGAGAGAGACTTTCTTTACCAAATCCTGTATCTTTTTTAAAGCTATTTTGCATTTCACACTCCACCCAAACATTTTCTGCTTGCATTTTCTTTTTTTCCTTCTTTCTAGTCTATTGTTTAATATATCAATCAGATTTCTCATTTCAACTATAGTATTAATTCTAGAATTTCCTCTTGAATTTTTTCATTCCAGTAAATTTTACGTCTTTTCACTTATTTTCTTGAACTTAAGAACCATAGTTGCTTCAATATTGATTAAATCATTTTAATATCTGCATGTTCTACTCCTCTGATTCTAGCTTATAATTTTATACTTTATTTTGTGTCATCTGAAGCTGCTTCTAGGGCATCTGGTAGCTTTGCCGGAATGTCAGACATCTAATATTCTTCCAACAGGTAGAGTTTCTGTTGACCCACAGACCTTCATGGAGCCTCAACTGTAGCCCTGGGGGTTTCATAGCTGCCCCCACACACACACACTGTTTCCCCAACATCTGGGGAATTCCCAGATCTTTTCTTGGCTGCTTTCCTTTTTTGCTGTTTCCTTCCACTTCGTTTTTGACATTTGCTTTCAAATACAATTAAAAACTTACAATTTTTTTTAAGTTACAACTATCTCTAAATTTCGCATAAATCAATGGACCTATTTCTTTGCAGTTCCATTTTCTTCAGGATCTTGGGCCCTCAAGACCCTTTGACTTGATAATGTTCCACCCCAACCATAGCCCACTGAAACTACCTCCCACACTAAGCACTTTCCATTCAGACTGTGGGCTCCATGCTTGACATCAACAGGCCACCAATAACAAAAGCCCAACTCTATCGCTAGCCTGAAGAGTAGAAGAAGAGCAGACAGGGTCCAGCTCCTCTAAAGGTGTTTCCTTTATTCTTAACCCTCTCTCTGGATGCAGTCAAATGAATGTTTTGTATTGCAGGAACTGTTTCATTTTTTTGTCATTTATCTTTTGTATTCGTTGTGTGAGTAGGGCATCATTCTACCATGGACAGAAGCAAAATTCCTTTTCGAATATCAGGGTGTTCTCTCCCATTTTCTACCTGGCCAAATGTATGCATTTCTGCATTACTCTTGCAACCCCTTGGCGTGCACTTTGCTCATCCCTGACCTTTTCAGAACGCAATAAACCAGAAGTATACATCTTTGTATAATAAGATGCCAAGCACTCTGCCCTGGAACCCTTCCACATTCCTCAACGTGCCTACACACCTCCCAAAAGGTGTATCTTAGATTCTGTTAAGGTGATGATCTCAATCACCTTTTCTGGTTTTATTTATTTCTCCTGTTTCTATGGAAACTGCACTGGCTATGGTAATGAGCCTTGAGCACAACAATGAGATTAACACCAAGACAGTAACATTATTTTAGGCTGAAGCAGCGGGGGTGGGGGATGCAAAATGAGCAAGAGCTACAAGGACTGCTGTTTACCCATAAACTAAAATCTAAATGGACTGAATTTTCCATCACTTACTTGTCTTGTCCTCTATATGTCTAGTCAAGGCTTATCTTTATCCCCCTGACCAGTCTGACCCAATTCTTCATCTCTCTCCTGCTTTCTTATGCCAGCAATGGCAGGCTTCCTCCGTCCCTTGTCGACTTAATGTGTGTGAGGGCTGGAAGCAGAAGCTAAGTCGTCCTGGCACACTAAAGAAGTGTGGGAGGCAGTGCCGAACAGCCAGAGGACACTGGAGTTCCACCATATTATGCTGTTTGTCACTCTGATGTTAACAATGGCCATGAGGTTGTTAAATAGACTGTCCTGACTTTTTCCTCTTGTTAGTATTTTAGCATTCTCTTCCATGCCATTGTCCCAGGTTTCTTTTCATGGTAACCTCCTAATTACCTTGCAGAGAGGTGATTTGCCCACTGGAAACCAAGCAGGCTTGGGTTGTTGAAATCCACTGGGCTACTCATTCATGTGTTCCTGTGTTTACAATTTAGCTGTGTTAACTCATGGAAACTGCTCTGGGACAGATTTAAATCAGAACAGACAGCTTCCATTTTTGCTCAGAAAATCAAATGAGAAGACTTATTTTAAATGGGTCGTTGGTGGCTTGCCCCAACATGTGTGGCATGCGTGTTTACTTAGATGCAGCTTGGAATATAATTTTTAACAAGCCCAAGTGTCTTTGTCAAAACAGACTTAAAAACAAAACACCTCATGTGGAGTGTGGACTATGATGGGCACCCAAGAGGCACTACTTTCTTTCTGTAATACATGTAGCTAACACAATGATCAAATTTTATTCAAGTATTTATGATTCTTAGATTTTCATAGAGGAGCCTCTGTGAAAAATAGATAACAGACAGATAAAGAGATAGAGATAGAGAGAGAGAGAGAGACAGAGAGACAGAGAGACAGAGACAGATGATGGATTGTTCTCTCACTACTCTTAATATTTCAACAAACAAAAAAAATCTATTTAAAATTGGATTGAGGTTTTAGCTTCAGTGTTACAAACTGAGTATGTTTGTAAGCGATGTTCAAGTGTTTAGCCTTCTATTTGTTAACTAAGATTTATTGAATAAGGACTGTAGGTCAGTACTATATGAAGTGGTCCTAAAGGTAAAGAGATGAATAATTAAGTAATTATGGGCTGGAGAGATGGCTCAGTGATTAAGAACTCCTGCTGTTCTTCCAGAGGATCAGAGTTCAGCTCAGTTCTCAGCACATATACCAGGCAGCTCCCCCTTCAACTCCAGAGAATCTGACACTCCATTCTGGCTTCCAAGGACACATGCACACAAAAATAAATAGATAGATAATCATATAAGGTCTCTGATATTGTTCATGTAAATATTTACAAGTCCCAAAATGGAGGTAACTATGGAGATGATGAACATGTTAATCTTTTTAACTACAAAACTCTCTTCACTGCTGATACCAAAACAATATGTCATTGGGCTGGAGAGATGGCTCAGAGGTTAAGAGCACTGGCTGCTCTTCCGGAGGTCCTGAGTTCAATTCCGAGCAACCACATGGTGGCTCACAACCATCTATAATGAGATCTGGTGCCCTCTTCTGGAATGCAGGCATACATGCAGACAGAACACTGTATACACAATAAATAATTTTTTTAAACTGTGTTATTTACCCTTAATTCTATATAGTTTTATAGTTAAAAGAGGAAAGACCTTAGATTAAAGTTAAAATATCAATCATACCATTTAAGAGAACTGAACTAAGCAATCATAACAGCCACAATGTGAGTGAAACAGTACCCTTTAGCCACTGAATCTTTCCCTCCATGTCAAAGAACATACATAAGCATTTACATACAAGGAACACACCTTGAAACTCTTCACCTGAACTAGGAAATTAGTTAATAATTATTAATTATTTAATTTAGCCTTTACAGTATCCTGAGAGGTAGGTGTAACAAAACTTTACTACTAGGACTAAAACTATTTAAAATTGTGCAGAGTATCTTCTACAGGTTAAAAAAAATAAATAAATGGCGTAATTCCCAACCTCAGCAACATCAACATGTCAAGAAGCACACAGGCCTTATCTTGTAGGACTCTACACAAATACCCCAGTGTCTTTCCTCACTTCTCTGTGTTCTCCTGCCTCCTGCACTGAACAGCTCCCAGACCACCAGGAATGAAAGTGTCTGAAGGATTTGAAAGATTATCAGGTCTCAAGTTCAATCCACAGAGGCTTCCCTTCCTGTGACTTTCTTACAACAGTTTGTGAGATAGCAGACTTCATGGTGCCATGGCTAGTCTTTAGGCCATAGATACAAAGGTAGTTGGGACAGCCTGGTTAAGCACAGCAGCTCGGCCGGGCATAGTGGTGCACACCTTTAATCATGACACTTGGGAGGCAGAGGCAGGTGGATCCGTGTGTTCGAGGCCAGCCTGGTCTACATAGTGAGTTCCAGGATAGTCAGAGCCACATAGTGAGACCCTGTCTCAGGAAAGAAAAATGCCAGGCCATGGTGGCGCACGCCTTTAATCCCAGCACTCAGGAGGCAGAGGCAGGTGGATCTCTGTGAGTTTGAAGCCAGTTTGGTATATAAAGCAAGTTTCAAGACAGTCAGGGTTACACAAAGAAACCCTGTCTCGAACAACAAAAAAATTAATTAGTTTAAAAAAAACATAAATAAATAAATATAAATAAAGCAGTTCAAATGCAAATTGTAATGAAATATTTTAATCATGTGTGTGCTTGGTTATTGAAGTTAAAATAATTTTTTTCAGCCATGCTGTTTAGTCTGTGACTGAATTTCATTATAGCCTAGTAGAATGCTATGATAAAATAGCTGACCTTTGCCCTTGAGTCACTTCCTACAAAGGAGTCTTTGCAGAAACTGGACTTACCCCTCTGATATGATTTGACAGCCATAAAGGCAGTGTCCTCCCCTCTCTGACCTGACAAGAAAGTGTCATCTTCTAAGATTCTACAGAACGACAGTCTTGCTCCCTTCTCCAAAGCATGCCCGCCATGATGAAGGAGTGATGCTGCTCGGCTCAGGCTCCTCCCCATGATTCTGTTCTGAGCCTTGAGGCTGCATGTGCTTTACTCACCTGAGTGGCTGCTCATCAAACAGAGAGGCGGAGACAGAGAAAGATGAAGAAGGAGGGAACGAGAGAAGTAGAGAATCTCCTACAACACCACTCTAGACCTTGGAAGTGAGCCTTTCATCAGGCAAGTAGGAAAAGTACACAGTATAAAGACATTCCCAGTTCTCCAGGATGGACAGTATTGCAGCTGCTCCTGGATCATGCCAACCAGCTGACCCAGTGTGGCCATCTGGGGGTCTTTTCTTCATTCTGATGCTGCTAAAATAACCTAGTGTGGAGATCAGTTTTGATACAGACGTTTAAAATGGTACCTTTAGCCAGACCAGTGCAGGTATCACTGTTCACTGTCTTTCTGGGCTCTGGGTGTGTTTGTTATGGAGTGTCCTTACAAGTCCTTTCAAGAGACAGGGAGAAGGAGAGTCCTTTACTTAATAGGCCTTTTTTAGAATAATTCAATAAATATAAATAAATGCAAAGTATTAATATATATGAATTATTTACAAACATAAACTGTAAATATATTAAAATGTATTTACACACATATATAAATATACAAAATATACTTGTGAATATACTTATATTTCAAATATAAATAAAATGTTTATGATAAATAAATACAGAAATATAAGTAGGGTTTCAAATGCCAGGTGACTTAGACTTTGAGTGGCCATTTGAAGTCCCCCACAGTCTCAGTGGCACTGATGGTCAAGTGTCACTCAGCTCTTTCAGCACAATGCCAGGAGGGAAGGTGCCTCTTGATGAGATTTGGGGTCTATTTCATTTCCTCCATTTTCTACTTTCTCCTTTCTTCCATTATGATTTCTTATGCATTTTACTGAACTTTGAACAATATTATTTGCTTTATATTTTTATTAGACAATTAAATCATAAGTTTATGTTTTCTGGAGAAAGAGAGGGGAATGTAAGACAAAAGGGAAAGCTGTATGGAAACCTACTGTTCATCTACTGTTTTCTTTATATAAAATAGTTTGGTTGCAATTACCCTACACAGGGTATAACAATCCTCCCAAAAGTCATAGATTGCCAAATAAAATGTCCAGTGCCAAGAATGGGATACCTCCCCTTGAGTCAGAGATGTCCCAGAGAACTTCAAAAGAATACAGCCTATTGCCATTGCTCTCAGGAACCTACAAGAACTTGAAAATAAGACCCTATAGCCAAGACACCATATACTTTGGCCAAAGGACATGGAGAAACAAGGTGATCAGGAAACTTACTCCTTGCTCACTAACATTCATAATACTGAAAGATGCTATGCAGGCTTTCTGTGGCTGGGGGAGTCCATAGTCTTGTCCAGTTGTGAACACTGTGAACTACAATTATAACCAAGTGGCGAGCTGTGCCTATAGGTGCAATTGTGGTAGGAATACTATGGGGGTAACCAACTGCTTTCTGGTTGGATTTAAGATGCACTCCATAAGAGAAAACGTATACCTGGTACTGTAAATCTGTCCAAGAACCCATGATTAGGAAATTCACAGGCCAGAAGGGTGAACCTAATAGTATTACTCTAGTATATCCAACTGTTCTCTTAGCTCATATCTGTATACCCAGAGATTGGTGCAGCTCTCAGACCTCAACAGAGAAATTTCTTTGTGTGGTGGACAGCAGTTAACACATAAACTCATAGTTGGTCCAAGTGCAAAGATTGTTAGTGGAGAATTCAGTCATAAATTGGATATCTACCTGACCTCCAAACTCCAGGATTAGAGACCATCTTAGAAGAGGTCATGAGAGGACATGAATGGAATGGTTGTCTCTGGACCTGACAGGTGAACTCATAGCAATTTTGGTTTCCTGCACAAGACCAAGCCAGTCAAAATTCTATCATGGAAAGGAGAGGGGTTCCCAAGCCCCTAACTGAGGGGAAACTGACAGTTGATGGCTTCTGGAGGATGGGGAATCAGTTTTCTTTAAAGGTGTGTTCCCAGATAGATCAATCATGCTCTAAGGGATAGCCTTACATTCAGAACTCTATAGGAAGCATGAATGGGCTCAATGGGTTATTTTCTAGCATATTGAGAGAGAGAGAGAGAGAGAGAGAGAGAGAGAGAGAGAGAGAGAGAGAGAGAGAGAGAGAGAGAACAACCCTTTCCAGTTTTCCAATTTATTCTCCTCTAATCTCCCAGTCTAAGGTGCATGTTGTAATTACAGGAATTGCAGACAAAGAGTACAACATTGGTAATTTTACTTCATAGACCATGGATCTTAAATTTATGAAATACTCACAGATTTATTTTTACACTAAAAAGTCAACAGAACAAAATATTTGTTAACACTTACTTGGTGAAGAGAGAAAGGTTCTGGAAACCAAATATCTAGCTATAGAGCATCAAAGCTAATCTCACAAGTATGTGACCAGTATAGTTCCATGTGAGCCCATGGTAAGGGACGCACCATGTAGAGGATTCAGACCTACCACGGCAATCTATTCCCTGCCATTACCATTCTGAAATTCTTAGTACGTTTTGAAATCTGTGTGTCCATTTTGCACCAGGCCCCTCAGTTTTGCAGGCAGTCTTGGAAATAAACCTCCCATTCTCTTATATGTAGAGTACCAGTGTGTCCCTTTGTGCTTAGAATAATAGTTCCCTTTGTCTTCTGTCAATGGTTACTATTTCAGGTCATCCTGTCCTGCATCCCAGAAGTTTAACTGATAAAATACATAATATCGATGCTGAAGTGAATCACTGAATAAAAACCAAAAGCCAGCTGTGATTTTATGTTCAAGGGTACATGCAAAGGTACTGTCCAGGTTTATTTTTATTGTCATCTTAACACAACCTAGAGTTGCATGGCAAAAGGAAGCATTAACTGGAGAATTGCCTGGATCGGATAGGCCTATGGACATGTCTATGGGAGCATTTTCTTGGCTGCTAATTGACATAGGAAGAGTGGTACCATCTGCAGGCAGGTTGTCCTTGGCTATATAAGAAAGTTAGATGAACATGAACCTGAGAAAAAGTCAATAAACAGTGATCCTCCAAAGTTTCTGCTTCAGTTTCTGCTTGAATTCTTGCCCTGGCTTCCCTCAATAATGGGCTGTGATGCATAAGTAGAAGGTGAAATAAATCCTTTCCTCCCCAGGTTGCTGTGGTCAGAGTGCCTTATCACAGCAACAGAGAAGCAAACATGAACAGGGACTAAAACTGCCTGTCCAACACTTCTAACACTTCTGGAAATAACCAGGGTGAGTGAATCACTTCACTCTTTGATGGGAAATGAGAATGGTATAGCCCCAGCTCTAGACTAAAGTCCTCTGTAAGCTCAACAAACCTCAGTGACCAGAACTTATGAGGTCCCCACTCACCCTATACAACCTTTGAGAAAAATAACAAAATTGTGTCAATGCAGCCCACTCATCTACCAGGATACCATGGTGCTCTGATGCCCTCTTAATCCTCTTGCATCCTTCCAGGCTCTGCCTCCAGCTAAATAAAACTCCATATGAAAGCTTAAACTCAAATGGGAGGGAAACCCAAGACATGGCTTCTGACTCAATTGCATGCCCACAGAGGAAAGCTGTGAACCCACCGTGAAGTTCTTGTTCCAGCAAAGTACATTGAACTTCAGGGGAAATTCTGCCAAAAGCAAGCTGGTAAAGTAGGATTCAGTGGTGTCAAGTCAGATTAGTTCTGTTTGCCTTTACCTAGCTGGGTGTCAAACCAACAGGATGGTACTCTTTTATTGTATATAACTACTTGTAGCTCAATATGTTTCTATCTTTGTGTATAGCTAGATGTGCAAAATGTGGTGCAATTGCCTTTTATGGAGGTGATAAATTTCATTTACAGCATGTACATAATATGCATGTTTGCAGAAAACATATTGATCAAACCAGCTTCCTTTACTATACTTAAAATGCAGAGAAAACGTAACATTTTCTAGATTAACATATGTTGACACAGCCAAAAAATGAGAAGGAAAACACTAATAATATTCTGTTAAAAAAAAGTATATACCCTAAAATGTCTTGGGTGATTCTGCCAGTACTATCACAGGGAACTTATGCCCAGAATGTGTCCTTGAGGTCTCAGAACAGTAACCAGTCAAATCAGGGAGGAAAAGCAAGATGGCTGGGCTTTTTCTGCCCTGAACAACCCAATACATTTCATCAAAAATTATTACTCAGTGGGCTGTGGTACCAACATGTCTATTCAGTACATGGAGCCTGAAATAGGAGAATCTTAAGTTTGAAGGCAGCCTGATATGCAAAAAGGTCCTGTCTCAAAAATAGATAGATAGATAGATAGATAGATAGATAGATAGATAGATAGACAGATAGATAGATGAATAGATAAATGAATGAATGAATGAATGAATAAATAAGTATGTAAGTAAGTAAGTAAGTAAATAAATAAATAAATAAATAAATAAATAAATAAATAAATAAATAAATAAATAAATAAATACTGGTCACCTTTGGAGTCCAACATTGCAGAATGCCAGGTTGTTCTGCAGCAGAAATTCACACCACAAGGTTTGTAAGTTACTACTCTCCAGTAGGGCAGCAGCCAGGGAGGGAAGGCAGTAGAGGCAATTTGAGTCATGGTGAGATAACAAGAGAAGCTTAAGTGAATCTCTGGTTTCTCTGAACACAGATGACCCCTCAGAGATGCCCAGGCTAAGTCCAGAGGGCCAGGGCATTGCACCCTTGCGTTCACCAGTCCTTAAATGAAACTGCTTTCAGGAAGAAGGCATATCCTAGGGCAGAGTAGCTGTTTTGTCAGAAAATGAATTTCTTAGCTGTGAGTCATCAGCCTGCAGTAGTCCTGGCTGCTGAAGCATCCATGCCTCATCCTGAACACGGTCTAAGCAGCTGCCACCTCCTGCACCACTCAGATTCACTTGCTTTGGATAAAGCCACTGCTCCTAGACACATGCTATCCTCCTGGCCTAGGGAATAGGAAGGGAGCAGATAATCATATCCTAAAGCTTAGTAGGCTTATTAGTTACTGTTGCTGTAGTAAAACACTGGGGGGGAAAGCAACTTATGGAAGACAGTTTATTTGGGCTTATGGTTGAGTCCTTCCTGGTAGGCAGGAAGCGTGGCAGCAAGTGGCAGGCATAGTGGCAGGAACAGGAAGCTGAGAAATCACATATCCATCCACAGACAGGAAGCAGAGAGAGAGAATAGGAAATAGGGTACAGCTATGAACTTCCAGCTCCTGCTCTCGATTATGTATTTCCTCCAGTAAGGCTGCACCACCTCTCCAAAACGTGTCACCAACTGAGGACCAAATGTTCAAATTCCCAAGTTTATGGAGAACATTTTCATCCAAGCCATTACAATGAGACTCTGGCTGCAAACCCTAGGAACAGTGCTCCCACTCCTGTCCAACCTTGGAACTTACAGAGCTGGCCAGACAAGAAGCACAGACTCATGAATTGAGTAAGTTCTTGAGACTGATGTTTTTTTTCAAGTTTTCTTCTATTTTTACCATTAGTTTTTAGAGAAATATCTTCTAACTTGGGGTATATAGTGTCATAAAATGGTTATTAGTTGACATATATACTGCATCCTGAAGAGTTGGAGCCACTCAGATTACTATCTTCAACTTCAAGAGCTGATTCATTACTTCATGAGGCCAGCATCTTCTGCCCGATATGGGATATGAGAGGACAAGTAGATACCATGGATTTGTTCCACTGCACATAAATCATAATCTCTTGATGTATGATAGAGGAGCCTGTATTAGAGAACTGCATTGTATAGGCTTTCTGGGAGCAGAGTTTGGTTGTGAGTGGTTGCTTCCTCAGGCAAGCCTCTAATGACATCACAGAGCTGATTGACAGCTACAGTCCAGTTTGGAGAGGCATTGGACAATAAAATCAAGTTGATCCATGCTAGACTTCTGACCTCAAACACTTTGAGATGAATGAATATGTGATATTTAAAAGTGCTAAATTTGTGATATTTGTAAATACAGTATAGAAAATTCTTACAGGTCCTGTGTGTGCCAAATCCATACCCAGAATTCTGGTGGGAGATTATCTTGATGAATGAGAACCCATGTTTCTGGACTCATGCGTAGCTACCACTGCTGACACTGTGGCTGTTCTGCTCACATACTCCTTGTGTCATGGCTGACGACATGGGGTGTTTATTTAATTGTTTGACCAGTTGGTACTATTTTTGTCATGGATGCTCTCTGGCATCAACATGAGATACTGAAGTTTTCATACTTTATGATCAAAAGCTTTCTGAATTTCACTAAACCCAAACTTCAAATTTTCTTCTTTCCAGGACCAGTATTCAAACCTTTCACCACTGTCTATGAGCCCATCTTTATTCTAAAATGGGGCTCTTTTGTTTCCATACAAAGTAAAGGGCCTGCACAGCTCATCCATTAAGATTTTCTTCATCCCTGGCTTACAGGGCAACTCAAGAGGAGTGGTATAGAACAGTAGGTAACTATCATGAATTGTGACAACCTCTTTCTCAATCACCTAGTCTCCATTTGGCCTTAGGTATGGGCTGAGGGGGATATTCTGATACCATGGGGGACTCACAGAGATATGTTCTACCTGCTCAATGAGCTTGATCATGTCTTTTTGCCCTGCTAGGTCCTCTCCACTAATCAGTCACTTCTATCCTATAGTGGATTGCTTCTGGACCATGGGAAATCTGACAGTTCCAAATTCATGAGTGTTGTTGGCATTCTGAGATATACAAGTAGGACTTTTCCGTTTGCTTTAGAAGAGATGTCCTGACATGCACCTGGCTGCTAGGCCACTAAATCTTCGCTAAGCATCTGTTTCCCCTCTGGTGCACATGCGACTTATCAATATTTACAATACGCTTTCCCATTTTTGTTTGTGTAGTTTGATGTTATGAAAAAGTGGACAGACTTGATGCTCAATCCTTAGTCATGATTATGAGATGAACAGAAAAGTTAACATGACACTGGAAAAAGGGTATAGATGTATGCTGCGGTCCATCCCATGTGAGTGAAAACTGTTTCAATTCATCTTCTTGATATGTATTTATAAAATTGTGAGACCAATCTCTAATTTCATGCACTGGCTGCCACCTATATGTATACATCTGATCTAACAAAGCTACTACGTTAGGTACAGCCCTGCAATTCCTTTTTTGGTGGTGTTTCCATTGGTCCATTGTCTTCCTCCATGATTAGTTTGGTGCTTACAATGGTCAGAATATTAAGTCAAATAAGACTACAACAAGAGGATAGATAGAGATGGCTCATCAGTTAAGATGAACTCTTGCTTCTCTTCCAAACTTTGTTTCCTAAGACCCACATTAGGCAGTTCACAACCATCTGTAGATGTAACCGTCTTATTAAATAAGAAACACAGAACCAATACAGAGATGAAAACCAAGAGGTCAGAGCAATAGCTAAGAGCTAAAAACCTTACCCTTCCTGTTGCTGTTGTCCTACCTCTCCGAAAGAGACCTACTTCCTGTGTGTTTTTGCTTTTTATTGACTTTCTATTCTGCTTTCTCATTGGTTGTAAACCCAACCACATGACCTCCTCGTCACTGCCCATCTGTACAGACCTCCAGGTCTTCTATGGTTGGTATTGAGATTAAAGGCATGTGTCTCCATGCTGGCTGTATCCTTGAACACACAGAGATCTGCCTAACTCTGCTTCCCAAGAGCTGGAATTAAAGGTGTGTGCTACCAATGCCTGGCTCTGCTATGGCTTGCTATTAGCTCTGACCCCCAGGCAACTTTATTTATTAACATACAAATAAAATCACATTTCAGTACAAATAAAATATCACCATAACCATCTATAACTCCAGCTCCAAAGAATTCAGTGCCCTCTTCCAGTCTCCACAGGCATTCATATACATGCAGCATTCACTCACAGACACACAGGCACATATTCAAATAAAAATAATTTTAAAAAACAAATCATATAAAGACTATATAAGACACCAGGTGGGGGTAGTTCATACCTTTAATCCCAGCACTCGGGAGGTAGAGGCAGGCAGATCTCTGAATTTGAAGCCAGACTGGTCTACAGAGTAAGTTCCAGGACTATACAGAGAAACCCTGTCTTGAAGAAATCACAAGAAAATCCACAGAAATAACTAACCTGGCTCATAGGAACTCACAGAGTCTAAACCAACAACCAGGGAGCCTGCATGGGATGGACCTAAGCCTCCTACATATATGTGACAAGTTTGTGGTTTAGTCTACTTATGGGACTCCTAACAACGGGAGCAGTGCTGTCCCTAATGCTTGGGCTGGCTTTTGGGAACCTACTCCACATACTGGGTCGCCTTTCCAAGCCTTAATACAAGGGGAGGTACTTAGTCTAACTACAACTTGATATGCTGTGCTTTGTTGATACCCATGGCAAGCCCGCCCCTTTCTGAACAGAAACAGAGGAAGAGTAGATTGGGGAGGAGCGGAGGAAAGGAGGGGAGATGGGAGAAAAGGAGGGAGGGAAACTGCAGTTGGAATGTGAAATAAATTAATTAATTAAATAAAATTTTAAAAGAAGAAAAGTTTGAAGAAGAGAAAAAATTATTAACAGTAATAAAAATATTATAAAACAATAAAATAATAAAAAAATAATAAAAAAATAAAAAATTATAAAACAGCCCTTTTATTTAGAGGAAAAACAAACATAAAATGGGAAGGTAACAAAGTTAAATTCATCACACTTTATCTGGAAGCCATGAACCCCATTCTTAGCATCACACCATTGCAAAAGAGGAAGAGAAAGGTGGGGTACACAATGCACTTTTTCTAGATCATACAGTTCGAGGTGGATCTTTCAATGTGTACGTTGCTTGAAATCTGTTGTTTACATGTAACTACCAAGTTAGGGTTACTAAGGACTGAAAAGCAGGAAGCAAGTATCTTAACATGAATGTGGATGAGCAAAAGGCTGTTTGCAGTTCATTGTTTGATATTGTTTTTAAGATTCTTGATAACTATTTATGGATTGTTTTATCTTCTTTAAACTCAGGTGTCTTGAAAGAAACAACAGCTTCATCACAATACCATTGATGGTTTATACAATCTTATAGTAGTCATGTGGTCATTATTATCTGATTATTAATATTTCATGTCTGATATTTTCAAAAAGATTTATTTATGTAATTTAACCCTCATCAGAAATTTATGGATTACGCATTATTCTTAATCTCATTTTACAAATGTATAAAAAGAAGATACAAAGGTCAACTAAATTGTCTAGAGTCATAGCACTATCTAAACATTTGTGTAAGTCTGTAAGTGATAATTGTTTTGAAATGTGTAAAGTTTGATAGACACTGTAAGTTAGAAGGATAAATACAGATTGGTAATATGCTTAAATTTGCTTGCTATTGTTAGATATTAAGTACACACAGAGAATGTAAATTTTTAAAAAGCTGAGAAAAAACAAAGATAAATGAATAAATAAATGATTGTATAAGAACTTCCTCCCTGAAATTTTTATGTCTTATACATGGTACAAGTTTTACTCATTCACTATCATATCTAATATTACTTCTTGTTTGCAATTTCAGAGATCTGTCCCAACATAATGGGTCTAATCCTACAGACTTTTTTCTAAGAACTACTCATTCTAAGTATGCATTCTGATACTGGGAAAATGACCCCAGAGTTGGTTCATGGACCCAGTGGACCCATTCTGAGCTGGGACTTCAGCCAGAATTTATTTTCAGGCCTTAGATACCCTCATGCTAAGGGGTCATAAGGAAGTTGGGGGTCTCCAAGTCAGCAGTCCTTAAAATATCTGGTCATTCCCCTTCCCCAGTGAACAGTGACATGAGTAAATGAGCCAGGGGTCCCTTTGGGAACAGAATTAGAGAATCAGTGCTGGGTGTACTTTTTATGGTGTGGCATGGTCCTCTCGGGAATTCTGAGTCTAAAAACTGGATCAAGTCCAAAAACTGGGCAAGAGGTTAGCATTTTTCATTAGCAAAGTTGCTCTAAGCATTGTACATTCCTAAACTCCTTTGTTTGCAGAGATGAGTAATGTCATTGTCAACTGCTCCTCTGTCTTGTCCCTGGTGTCCTGGGTTCTATTTACCACTCCCTTAGCACTCTACAGGTAAAGACTCCAACCTTGTCACTTGTTACCATGCATCCTGTGGTATGGCGAGTGCTGCAGTTACTGAAGGGCCATCCCCAGTCTCTGTGATTTCCATGTCTTATCATCTTTATCATCACTATTAAGAAGCTCTTTCTTGTTTTAAAATTTAATGTTTATTTACTTATTTGTTTGTGTGTTGTGGGGAGTGGGTGGATGGATAGATGGATGGATGGATGGATGGATGGATGGATGGATGGATGGATGCCTATGTGTAGGAACATGCAGTAACATGTGTGAGTTGATCACAGGACAGTTTACTGCGTCAGTTCTCTCATTTCATGGGGAGTTTCAGGGACTGAACTCTGGTCATCAGGCTTAGTGACAAGTACTTCTTCCTGCTGAGCCATCTCACCAGCCCCTAAGGAGCTATCTCTACAACAATACTTCAGCATGTACTTTGGCCTACACTGGGAAACCATGGTGCAATTCAATGCACTCACCTATCTATTCCTGTGGTTTTGATAAAGTTAACTCTAGGTTTTCTATGATGAATGAATATGGGTGATGAATATATCTGGGTGGATGACTTTCTGTTTGCATAACCACTGGGTCAGTGCTTCTTAAATATTTTCCACTTTTCATATAAGAAATTCTTATGTGACACCCCCTAGTATATAGGCATATTTATATGGATACTCATTTTACAGATATTGAAAATCAAATATTTATTTAAAAATAAATCATAAAGAAATTTACTTTAAAACAACTTGTTGTTATATATGTAATTTGAAGATGAGAAGTTGGAGAGATGGCTCAGTGGTTAAGAGTGCTCATCGCTCTTCCAGAGGACCTGGGTTCAATTCCCAGCACCTATGAAGTATACACTTTATGAGGGCAAAACATTCAAATATACAAAAATAATCTTCAAAAGAAAAAGATGAAAGCCAATTTCCATACTTATGGACAGATGCATTCTTTTGCTTTATATAAAGAATCAAATCTTGGCCAAGTATGATGGTGTAGTCTTTAATGCCAACATATGGAGGCAGAGCCAGGCTGATCTCTGAGTTAGGGACCAGCCCAGTCCACATAGTGAGTTCCAAGCCAGCCAGAGTAATATCATGAGGCCCTGTCTCAAAAATAAATTAAATTTTGGTTGAATATTTGCTACTACAAGACATGGAGTATCTTTAATATTTTTCAGAGTTAGTCAATATTTTGAATTTATAATCATCAATGCTGAGGCCATCATTTAACATAAATATATAATATAAAATACCAGAAATATACCTAGGAGTCATTTCAGAAACTGTTCAGAATTTTGTTCCAATCCTAAATCATAATTCATTGAACAATTTTGTATAAAGTTAAAGTCAGCAACTCAAACAGCAATTTTTAAAACCAAACATTCTTACATAATACAGTCCAAAGACAAACTTACATGCTGAGGGATGATGATAAGAAAGTATTAAAAGTCTTGGTTTCCTGTAATTAATCATTATGTACCATAACTGCAGAAAACTCTGTATATATGGAAAGGAAAAAATGCAATTCATAGCATACAACTGTCTCAGATCTCAGTGGAGATGAGTATTCAGTATTCTTTGGCCACGAAGGCATAGATAGACATCACCAAGTGAGCACATCACGTGTTCAGAACCAAGGCTTCAGTGAAGTCACATTGCAGTACCCGCAAGCCCTGCCAGAAACTACTTGGGTTCATTGTGTGTTTGATCTTGAGCTAATGCTTTTGACGCATTCAGAACTTTTTCACTGTTGCCAAATCTTTCATGACTCACACATTTGATTACTGAATTCCATTTTGCTTTGGGACCGGCATTTAAATAAGCTGTGTACTGCCAGGTGAGATGGCCCACGCCTTTAATCCCAACACACAGGAGGCAGAGACAGGCAGATCTCTGGGAGTTGGAGGCCAGCCTGATCCACACAATGAGCTCTGACTCCAGGATAGCCAAAGCTATATAGTGAGACCTTGTTTTTATTTAAAAAAAAAAAAATGTTGTACACTGTAGTATCATCCCACTTGTCAAGATTTGGGATCCCTTCCCCTATCATCTGCCACACACATTGATGTGAGTTGTTCTTCCTCCTCCCCCTTTTCCTTCCTCCCATTCTTTGTATTTCTTTCTCTTTTTTTAGACGAGATCCTGCTATACAACTAGGCTAACCTTGACTTTGACCTTGAATTCACTATGTGACTCAAACTTGGAATCTTTCTGCATACTGAGATAATAGGCATGGGCCACCAGTGGCTATCACTTCCTTCATATTTAAAATAGCCATCATAACAACATGCTAACTACTAGCTACTTCCACTGGGGTCTTTGATAGAACATTATACCTATGACACAATAGAGTTCCCACGTCAGTAAATTTCCTCTAGTTTATGTTCTTTGCCTTGCTTCAGCACCTTTGGAGTCCAGTTTGCTTATATATTCACTTGGACTTCACATGGACATACTGGCTAGATCCTTCAACTCCTAAGATTCAACACTTTCCCAGCTGAAATAGATTATGAATTAATCCTCTGAAGAGTTATGGGTCTAATATCTAGAAGGCGAGTTGGTAGTATATTTTGAGGGGAAAGAAAGGGGCCTCCCCATTTCTTTAAGTAAGAAAAAGCATTGCCTTCTAAAAAAGGGAAGTACTAAATCAGACATCTTTGTCAACCACAGCCACCACTACCATCAATGCTCAGAGAACATCTTGAAAGAGGAAGAGGAGAGAATGTAAAAGCCAGAGGATGAGGAAGAGTGTTGTGAAACGCTGTCTCCTAGACAAGATGCAGCTACTGTACCAATGAGCTCACAGCAGCTGTGGTTACCTGCACAAGGCAAAGCCAGACAAAATCTCAGCATGGATAGGAAGAATCTCACCAGGGCACACCCCTAACTGAGGAGCTATTGAAAATTGGTAATTGGGAGGCAGACATGTGCAGGAAGATGCAGAAGTGGTTAGAGGGAAGAAATGGAGGTGGATATAATCATATTTCATTGCATATATAGATAAAATTCTCGGATAATAAAAATAAAAGAGAAGAGTGAGACACTTCTGTAGACATGATGAGCTCAGGGAAATCAGAGATTTGAGGTTTTGAAGCTTGGTGACCCAGGGTCCCATTCCTTCCCACTCAGAGCCCAAGTCTTGGCAGTCAGAATTTAAAGTTAAAAATAAAATCTCTAAATCCTGAATCACATCTTTGGCTCTTTCACTCTCCAGTTTCAGTGGGTGGCAGCCTCTGTCTGTGCTGCCACTGGTGACCTCCGGCTTTTATCCTTAACCTCAACTTCCTAATTAATCATCCTGAGCCTTTTACATCATCTCCAGTTCCTGGATAGTATGTTATCCATACTATCCACTTCTGTCGTCTCCTATTACCACTTACTGCTAGAGTCTCAAACACCTGAGATATGGCATCTTGAACAACATTTCTTTCTGTGGATAACTCATCACAAACCTACTTGGTGAAAATTTTGACAATTGCATTACCAGGTATCAGCACCTTACTGATTGATCACAGGGGCAGATGGGTCCTCATTTCTACCACTCAGCAGAAATTTGACTACCTTTGACTACCACATTTCACTTTAGAGCCTGCACCATAGGACCATGTCACCAAGATCAACTGTCATAAGTCGGCTTTCCTCTGACATAAGCTGGTTCTAAAATTGGTAAATAGGTAGCTTATCAGGGAATATTCCGAGATACAACATGTGTAAGGAACAGAAGAACTGAAGCATGTGAGAATAATAATGACTTATAATGAAAGGGACCACAGAGGCCTCAGACAGCTCCCTGTAGAACTCTGGAGCTGAGAAGACCTATCAGAAACATCTCACTGATGCAGGGTTCACTTAGTAGATCTACACTGACCCTGGAGAAGGACTCTAACTTTGAGCAAGATACCTGTCTTTGGCAAGATACAGGCATATCCTGTGGGAGGCCATGACAGTCCACTATTAAGAGAGACATATCTCCCCCTGAGGAAAGGAGAGCTTCCATCCCAGTGAGAATCTGGGTTAGCATACCACCCTGTCTGCTTATGAGCATCAGGGCGAGGCGAGGAACAACACAACTAATGAATAGTAAACAACTGAGTCTTGGTTAGCTCTTCTAGCGTGAAGACAGGTAAGCTCCAATCACTGTAAGCAGCAAGTGATTCCAGATCCCAAATGCCTCTAATTTCAGAAAGCAAGACATGGAGTCAATGACAGAGAACATTCCTCAAAACTCATTCTTGTCCATCTTTAATGTAGTGCGTTCCTCTCTTCAGCCACCCAAGCTGGGTAAGTAAATCAGGAAGACTAAAATCCCAGAGAAGTATCTAAAGAAAAAAAATGTGTTTTCCCGTACAAATAATCAGGTTGGCTATTTTCATACATCTATGCCTTTTGTGACACTTTTATTCATCCCAGGGAATTTCTCTCAGCACTGAGAGTATAATTTGAAAACAAAACTTATTTGAAATGAATCATGAAGCCTAAAATGTAAGGGAAAAAAATCGTAACAATGCCTATTTCCACACACCTTGCATTGAAACAAAGTCCTACTGCTCTGCAATGGACTCTTACCAATTAGTTCTGGACTTCCTAAAACAATGAAAACAGGATGGCGATGCTGTCATTTGTGTACCCTCCCTCAGTTCTCTAATGGAAAGCGTCCTTCCTCTGCCGAGTCACTCCTGACAATGTTAATGACTCACTTTAAAGCAGTATCTGGGCTATGATTCGTGACATTCAGACTGGTTAGATGGGAGGGTTCGGCAGGTTTCTGGGGAGTGTCTTGGATGCAGAAATGCCTTGAAGACAGCACTTTATTATATTTAGGACAAGTATGACATCCCACTTCAAGGGAGAGGCTCCTATACATATGGAGAAGGGATTTCTGTGGTTTAAGTGGGGAGGAGAACTTGCTTGAAAAGAATGTCTCTGTGTTTTTCTTTTCTTTTCTTTTTTTCTTTTTTTTTTTTTTGAGGCGATATAAAGACGGGAAGCAGAGAAGTGGAGGCAGGAGGCAGTAGGATTATGGGTAACGGAAGAATTCTGCCTGAGGGTATATGCCTGCTTTGCCTATTCCTGTATAACTAGAATATTTATAATTCAAATACTTATCTTTAATAATTAAAAACCAAGGAACATTAAAGACAAAAGGTAGAGAATATTATGTACACATGTGTAGGCACCATGCATTAAATCCCCACCCTAGCAAAATACAGCAAGAGGTGGCTTTTAAAGGAGGTTAAAAAGTGAATATTTTAAATGTCTTGAAAACAGAATTTCTAATTCACTCCAGTTCTGCCAGGAGTGATACCTTGACTTCTGATTCCTACACACATCATCAGTCATGGGGCTGGGAACTAAAAATATCCAGCATGATGGTTTGACATCAGCACATCAACAATTAAAAAGGATACAAATATTTCAGATTTTCAAAACCATAAGATTCCCCCCACCCAAGATTTATGAAAACATTAGGTTTGCTCAAGAAAAGGGAAAGTCATTTTCAATTGTTTTCACTGAATCCTCGGTAGCATCATCTATGTAAACCACTACTCACAATGGAATGTAATATTCTCCACAGCCAGGAATGCTCTCTGATCTTCTGCCTCTTCTCAGACAGCAAAGACACAAAGAGAAACAGCCATTGCTGTGAGTCAGAAAGAGTGTTTGAAAGGAGAAAGAGACCTCAACTGTGCCCCCTGGTATTCTAAGGCTGTCAATTATAACTATGATTACAATGAAAATACTGAAATAAAACAATACTTGTTGTGGAGGAGAAGTAAATGCATTTAAAACCAAAACAAAGGGAAATAATGACCAAAATAAGATGATGTGACTGAACTGCGGAAATAATAAGTATATGTATACCTATAGTTATTATATGTATATATGATAGCTACAGAGACAGAGTTATTATTTCAACCTAATGATCAATGCTAACAGTGATGATTTTAAAAAAAACTTTAAAGCAAAATAAAATAAAATAATAAACTAACAGAGCTCAATTGTTTATGCTACAGAAAGCAGAATACTTAGCAACCAAAATAGGAACAAATGAATGTTGTAGGTGAGATGATCCAGAGTCACTGTTTTTGAGGAATGTGATTTCCATGGCAGTAAATTTACACATGGTAGTTTTAACTTGTGTCTAAAAACAGAGGTGTTAATATTTACACCTCTGCTAATTACAGCAAGAAAGAGATTAAGGAAGAATTAAATGTTCCTATCGTTTTACCTTCCCATCACATCACGTAATTCCTAGTAGAACATTAACCCAACCTGACAATACGCTGCGGATGAAGAGGTAAGAAGGGAGGCACAAAGACCCTCTGTTCTAAAAGGATGAGTGATTATCAGAGTTGACTCAGTGATTACAGGCAGTGAAAAAGACAAAAGGTTCTGTTAAGACTCATTTTGCGAAGCTGCTCAGTTTTCTAACAGGAACTAGGTTTGGGTTGCTATAATGACCCTACAAGAAACATCTTTTGTCCACCCAAGAAGCTACTATTTCTATGCTATTAAAAATGGACAAGTGTTATTTTTGGTCAATAACACCATCACTAAACCCAATTTGCCAGGGAAATAAGAACCTACTGACTATGTGATTGGGATAAAGAGAATAACAAAATTACCCTTCTGCAAATATGTCTTGTTAATTGAAAGGAAGTCTAATTTTGCAAATGCTATGCTTTGGATCTGAAATGTCCCCAAAGGCCAATGCAGAAAAGGATTGGTCCACATCCTGTTGCACTGTTGGAAACTGGTAAATTCTCTCAGGGGTGGGGCTTGGTGGAGGTGCTTCCTATCATTGGATACATCCCTCTCTGTTCTCTCTGTTACCAGCTGTGTTCTGTCACGTGCTCCCGCCATGGAGTGCTGCCTCATCACCGTGGGTCCAAACACAACAAGGCCAGGCAGGTACCGCCACCTCCCAAACTGGGACGCAAAGGCAGACCTTCATTGTAATAATGATTGAGGCAAGAAGGATACTGTGTCTTGTGTTGCCCAAAGATGAGATACTTGAAAGAACAAGCTTCTCTCGGTGTTCAGATCACCGGCATGTGCGGAGCGAGTTCTGAAACTCTGCGATTGCCATTGTCGTGGTAACACTTTCCTTGTCTTGGAGATGAAATGGAGGCTCACAGAGAGGGGCCCTTATCTACTTCCACTCTTGCTGTTTGTCTTAGATCCTTATTAGCTTTCAACAAAGGGCAATCATAATTAAATTCTAAAGCCATGGACGGAGTCACCCACACCATCACCCGACTAGCTGCAGATGATGACGGAGCCCATGACAATGTAACCCTGCTTTCCTTCGGTTCTGGCTCGACAGCATTAACTCCCTGACCCCCTGCGGCTGTCAGTGCCACGGGCTGCTTAAGTGCTGTGCAAAAGCATTTCTGTTTTATTTGTTCTAAATTTACTGGCTATTAATTTCACAGTGTGACCTCCTAGTCTCTCATTAGTTGGCAGATTTCACTGTAGCCTTCAGAAAGCTAAAGATTCCCATAAGTTCGTTCCTTTCTCTGTGGTTATCTGGCCACCTTCCATAGCATAGGAAAATCTCCTGTCTTTAAAGGTTCGTGGTACCCTTTTCTGAAATTCCTGTTGCATGCATTTTCATTGTACTAAGAAATTTATTTCATTCTTTAAATTTAATAAAGGCTTGCATTCCTTACCCTCTTTCTCGTTTTCTGACAAATTCTTAGGGAAACTACTTATATTGTAAAATGAATAGTTTTCACAGTATTGAGTAATTTACAGCTCTTACTTGGTGTGGTTCTCATACAGACTGAGGAACAGGAAATGACTTCTATTGTCTTAAGGTAGCAGGTGAATTCATCCAACCGGATGTCATTGTCAATTCCTCTAGATATCTCTCAAGGTTATGAACCTCACATTCCTGGCCTAGATCTTAGACTTTAGAAGAAAAGTTGTTGCTGTTCCACTCGATACCAGAAATAATAACATTTTTCTGCTTATGAATGGATGTGTGAGTCTTTAAACTACGTGGACTTGAGGTTACAGGGTTTTTGTGGTGTCCAGGGTTTGTTTTTGAGCAGCTGTACCCGCCTATCCTGCAGAAATATCACCTTTGGTCCAGCTAGGAGCTTGAAGGGAGCATCCTCAGTACTGTCAGCCTGAAGGAGAAGAGCCCATCATTGCAGATAGTGTTTCAAAAACTCAGCTCTGTGGCATTAGCCTCGCTGCACTCTGTCTAGAAAAGCCACAGGGGATCTGTAGGAATGGTAAAAACTAGTAACAAGATAAAAGCTTGTAGGAATGAATGACAGTGTCTCCAGATCAGCTATACAAAATTTTTAATTTGAGCTTGGCATGGTGGTGCACCCATTTAATAGAAGCACTCAGGCAGAGACAGGTAGATCTCTGTGAGTTCAAGGCCAGACAGGTCTATACAGTAAGTTACAGGATATCCAGGGCCCTCCCCAAGAGTATCAAGCAATCTTCAGCACTGAGCCATCTTCCCACCCCACCCCCCTTTATTCTTTGTCCTATCTTTGCTTTATATTGAGGATTACACTCTGAGCATTGTAACTTTATACTCAATGAATTACAATAGCACAAATGTGCCATCTTTTCATTTTAAAAATATATCATGGAAACTTAATAAAGATTGTTATAAGCAGCTCCCTCCAGTTCCTAAGATTCCTACTGCAAACAAATAAAAATAGAGACATTGGGAAGATTATGTCACATTGTGAATTATCCTCAAGTTGACTGATAGGATAGAAATAATAAGCATCATTAAATTGGGGAGAGTAAGCTTCTATAGATTAAGGACTGGGAATGGAGCTAAATGAAACACCCATACTCATGCCCTGATGGAGAAAGTAAAAAGCTGTGAGCTTTCTAAAAGAGAAAGAACTCTGTACAATGGAAGATCTTAGGTGGAAAATTTAAATGGAATGAGATTTAATTTAGATAAATCTATAACCACTTGCTCATGAGAAAGCAACTCCTATCAGGTGATAACTAGCAAACTTCTGCAGGGAAGTCAGAAGCAGTGACTGATGCTTGCCGAGCACTGATGAACAAAACACAGGGGGAAATGTTTTTGAGTTTAGCCTTTTTCTATTGTTTCATAGTCACCAGTTTGCTGAAAACACGTGTCTGCCTAGTGTCTGCATCTATGACTTCCTATGTCCTGTTCAGTGGTCCCACCTCTAGCTGATGCCCGGGCTCTAGATAGGAAAACTTCTGAAGGCTGATAAAATAAGCTGTCTCAAAAGTCCAAACAAGCATGCTACTCATACTCCCCTCCACTTCAAACAGGCATCAAAAAGCCGTAAACAAGAATCTGGTTTCAGGTCTGGCAACGTCAATCTCAAATAAACAGCAGAGGAAAATAAACAGCAGTAGATGATATTGCTTAGCTTTTATTTGGAAAACATACAATACATACAAATCACAAATAATAGTCAATAACTGCTTGACATTGAAATCAGAGTTAAGAACAATATCTATCTGATTACTTAGCAATTTTGAAATGAAATGTGAAAGTTGAGTAACATGCCATGAAGACATGTGCCAACAAACCCATGTATATACTTGTATATATAAAATATGTTTATATACATAAGCCCATATATGTGTGTCTGTAGAGATGTGTATATACAAGTAATGAACACATGAACACATTACAGAACAGTTCTGGTTCTGATTGTCCTGTAACCAACTATGGAGAATAGATAGATAGATAGATAGATAGATAGATAGATAGATAGATAGAAGATAGATAGATAGATAGATAGATAGATAGATAGATAGATAGATAGATATCCATTACTTGTCACCATGTGAGTACAGCTTAATCTTTACCCAGAGCAAAAACAAACTTTAAAATGGAACAGTACCTAAAAACCGTCAATGAATATAGATTAAGGAGAGTATTCTATAAATTTAACGGGACCTAAAACCAGCAATGAACTCAAATATTGTTAGAATGCATTTAAAAATAATATTTGCCCAATTTCAGTTTTATTTTGTTACTCATTTGGTCTAGGAGTCTTATAACCAGGTATGACAAGAGGTTTCTTTCCATCGAAGTATTTTAGCTTTTTCTCTCGTCTATGAATTATATAAGAATGTAGAAAGTACTGTGATTTCATGGCTAACTATAAACTCACAAGGACAGGAAAAAGCCAAGTATTGAGTTAGGACTGCAGTGGACATGCAGAAGAGGGAGCAAGTGCCACTAGTCAGAAAGCCTGAAGTAATCCAGAGACTGTCGAGAAACAGTAGAATTATTTCTAGCGGCATTTGTTTAAAGTTGGTACAAAACCGACATAAAGAAAAATTCAAGGTCTTGGAAGGCGGCTCAGTCGCTGAAATACTTGCCAGGCAAGCATAAGAAGCTGAGTTTATATCCTCGGGACCTACATTAGAGCCAGGCGCAGCAGCACACGTATATACACCAGAAATGAAGAGGAAGAGAGAGATGCATTCCTAGAGCCAAGTGGAACTGGTGAGCTCTAGACTAACTGGTGAGCTCTAGGCTAACTGGTGAGCTTCATGTTCAGTGAGGGACCCTATCTCACAAAGTAAGGTAAAGAGGAATAGAGGAAGATAGCCAATGTTGACTTCTACCCTCCACGTGCGTGCACACACATGTGCACTGGCACACATATACACACATACCCATGTGAACATGTACATGCACCACAGGTACATACTCCACAGATACACAAAGTGCATACACACAAAAAAGTAAAATTCAAAACACTTACCCTATGTATTTATGTATATGATATATATGTGTGTATATATATATATGTCCTACATAATTTACTTATATCTAAGTTAATGATAAATGATTACTTTCCAGTATTTGAAGAGTCAAAGAATATTGAGTTGAAATATGTCATTTGAAATTTTTATGAAGAACTGTAGATAATAATTTTGTAAATTAGTTTTGCAAACGCGGTCCCCAAATTTATCTCCCCTTGTATGGTAGTTGAAAAAATTTATATCATCTAACCTCACAAGTTTTTCCTGGGCAATAAATGCCTTTAATTTTATGAGGGTGAACATGGTACAGACATTGCGTTATTTTGAGTGACTTCTACTCACTACACTGCAACAGCTTCCAGAAAGCTTCAGCTGGTCAAGTTCAGCCCAAGTTGTAGGTACCTGAAATTTCATTGATAATTTTTCCTAGGCAATTCTCTTGTATATTCAACCATTCCGATCTTTAAACTTTTCTACCCAGAGAGCTAGTCATTGATTAAATCCATTGACATTGTGTGCAGGTAGCCCTAAATTAGTACAAAATTCGGCTTAAAGAAAACACACTTGCAAGACAGGCCTTTAAAAGTGACTTTCTCATACCTTCACTTGGAAGTCAGGAGTGGTGGATCTCCCATGCGCAAGGCTAGTCTACATAGGGAGAGACTCTCTAAAACATGACAATAAAATTACGTCCTTCTTGCCGGACGGTGGTGGCTCACGCCTTTAATCCCAGCACTCGGGAGGCAGAGCCAGGCGGATCTCTGTGAGTTCAAGGCCAGCCTGGGCTACCAAGTGAGTTCCAGGAAAGGTGCAAAGCTACACAGAGAAACCCTGTCTTGAAAAATAAAAAAATTACGTCCTTCTTAAAAAATGGGGATGGTGTTCAGTTCCTGTCACCAACAACAGGCAGCTCACAGCATCCTCTTCTGGCCTCGGAGAGCACAGGCACACATGTGTGCCTGCACACATATACATACAATAAATAGAAAGGACTTTGTTTTTTACATCCCATTGGAATGTTAAGTAATACCCTGTGCTTCTGGCACATGGAACACAAATTCCAGAGAAAGTAGCTAAGTGTGGTTATTCCCTTCCAGAACTTAGTTGTGGGTAGCCGGATACCCTTAACTTCTGTGTCAGGAACTGTCAGAGAGGATGCTCTCAGGAAGGTGCCCCAAACTGAAGGATGTTCATCTCTGTCCTTCCTGCACCAAGTTTCACTCTGTGTAGATTCAACAGATGAAAACGAAAGTAGTGTTCAAAGATCCACAAGTTACCTGGTTTGAGCATCATGGATTTCAAATGCCTCATATTTAATCAATTATCACCTGTTTGTAGATTCAGTCATTTAGAGTTGTGTGTACTGTAGTGCTCACTCATGATTCTACCTGTGGTGGTCTGAAAGAAAAGGCTCTAGAAAGTGGTACTATTAGGAGATGTGGCCCTTTTAGAGGAAGTGTCTCTCAGACTCTTTCTGCTGCCTTTGGATGCAGATGCAGAACTCTCAGCTACCTCTCCAGCACCATGTCTGCCTGCATGCCACCATGCTTCCCACCATGAGGATAATGAACTAAACCTCTGATATGTAAGCCAACTACAATTTAATGTTTTTCTTTATAAGAGTTGCCATGGTCTCTCTGTGAGTTCGAGGCCAGCCTGGTCTACAGAGCAAGTTCCAGGAAAGCCAAGGCTGTTACACAGAGAAATCTTGTCTCAAAACTGACCTCCCCCCCCAAAAAAAAGGAGCCTTGGTCATGGAGTCTTTCCACAGCAATAAACCCTGACTAAGACACTACCTATCATTTCCATGATGATGTACAGGCTAGTCTTTTTTTCCAAAGAAAAGTAAAACACAGAATTTTAATGATACTCAAAACCACTTTCTGAAAAAGAAGAATGCTACTATGAAGTAATCAGAGTATATTGGAAAGCAACTTGCCCATAATGTGGAAATGGCAGTTTCCAGATCTCTCCCAAAGAAAGCCACATTAGGAAGTAGTGGCTTGGACTGTGGGCAATGGTTAATATAACTCAAATCTACTTGTTTATAGATGCAAAGTAAGACTGTTCTCAAAGTTCCAGGGCCATCTCCTCAGAGTTTGCTAGGAGCTCCTTCACACTCAGGATGTTGTCAGCAGACAGGGAGAAGCGCCTGGTTCAAAGGCTTGCTGAAGAGAAAGGTTACACCTACTGAGGCAGCCTATAAATATAAATATGGCTCCTCCCCAGAAGGGATGCACTTCAGAATCCTAGGAAATATGATTGGCAGTGTAAGAAAGTTATCTGTACCTTCCAGTATTCAGTGTTAAGTTCAAAAGTATTTTGGTTCTGTTCGGCTCAGTGGTTAAGAGCATATGCTGCTCTTACGGAAGACCCAAGTTCAAGTCCCAGCACCTATTTAAGAGAGCTTACTACCTCCTGTAACTCCAGTTCCAGAGGAATCCAATACCTCTGGCCTGCATTGACACCTGGATTCATATGCGCACACACACACACACACACACACACACACACTTAAAAATGAAAATTTAATAAAAAGAAAACCATCAAGGGACATGAGTCATCAGGTACTTCTCACTGCTATGGTGAATTAGGTGGATGTTTCTGCAATGAGTAAAAAAGAACTATTTTCATTAAACCCAGATCATGTATCATACACCACTACTGGTAGGTAATGTTTCCCCAGAGTAGGAGTATTTGTGGTCTCAAAGAAAATGTCTCTACAGTGTCATTCAATATGAATGGTGGTTTTTTGTTTTTATTTCTTTGTTTTACAGTTGTATATCTCTGAATGTTCTGACTGGAACAATAGAGTCCTCTTTCACTATTGGATTATAAACATCACAGACAAGTCTGAGGAAGCCATAAAATCAGTCAGTAAAATTTAATATGCCAATGGGTTTGGTGATGCACTCAGGAGTCAGAGGCAGGCCTATCTCTGTGAGTTCAAGGCCAGCCTGGTCTACAAAGCCAGTGCCAGGACAGCCAGGGCTACACAGAGAAATCCTGTCATGAAAAAAAAAAAGAAAGAAAAAAGAAAAGAAAATAATATAATACACCACAGATATTTTTTCATTCATTCCAGACTTAGGAAGATTCATTAATCTTAGTTAATGATCATGTGAGAATGAGCAGCAGGGGCCTTATGAAAGGGAAGTCACTCTTGTGAAGGCTAATTTGTTTCCTTCAGCTCTTCCTGACTTCTCTCTCTCACCATGATCTTATTGATGTCCATATAGGTGACCATCACCTCTGCCATAGAAATTTGGATATATAACACAGGATCGTCTACACTCTATTTTCTGTAGTTGGAAAACATTTGGGCTGCTGTTTGCCAAGAGACATTGCAAGACTCGATAATGTAACATTCTTAAAGGGTGATTGGCCTTCAAAAATCCCTCATGTGGCTTCCTCAGTGCCCACAATAGCTACTAGAAAGTTATGAAGTAAACTTCAAGAAAGGACAGAGTTTATAAGGCCTGTAGCATACATGATTTGGCAGCTGCTCATCAAAAACAGAGGGAGGTGGGGAGATGGCCCAATGGTTAAGAACTTTGGCTGCTATTCTGAAGGACCAGGGTCTGGTTCCCAGCACATGCATGGCAGTTCACAACTGTCCTTAATTCCATTTCTAAGGGATT
Source organism: Peromyscus californicus insignis (assembly GCF_007827085.1). Classification (NCBI taxonomy): domain Eukaryota; kingdom Metazoa; phylum Chordata; class Mammalia; order Rodentia; family Cricetidae; genus Peromyscus; species Peromyscus californicus. Next base: position 90,390,573 of record NW_026294595.1, on the reverse strand, counting down.
AGATACCCTCTTCTGGCTCCATAGAAACTAGCCACTCAATGAAGTACACATGCAGGCAAAACATGAATACACCATAAAATAAAAATAAACAAATACTTTTTGAAAATTAAACCCACAATATTTCTTTAGGATAAGAAACAATTTATAACAAATTATGAAGGTTAGAAGGTTGTAAGTGCCACAAACATCACAAAAATAATGTTTCAATTCATTATCCCATACCTCCTCTAAAATATATTTTACTGCATGCTCCCTTCTACAAAAATAAGGGGGCTGGAGAGATGGCTCAGAGGTTAAGCGCACTGCTTGCTCTTCCAAAGGTCCTGAGTTCAATTCCCAGCAACCACATGGTGGGTCACAACCATCTGTAATGAGATCTGGTGCCCTCTTCTGGCATGCAGGGATATGTGCAGACAGAACACTGTATACATAATAAATAAATCTTTAAAAAAATAATAATTTCATCATAATAGAGATAGATAACATATTCTTTTGCATAACAAGGCGAATGAAAGTTATTTGTATTTTGGAAACTGGCATATATTCGTTTTATAAAAGAATGGGTGTCATCATATACACGTACACATCATATTTATCCACCGTTAATTCTCTTGCCTTCCTTCTCAAACCTCAATCTCACTGTACCCTTACCTCTTTTCAGATAGTGGGCACTTCTGTGTTTTGTCTTTTTTTTTCAACTGTAGGCCACATATGAAGAAAACATCTAACACGTGTCTGGATATGGCTTATTTTACTTAACATGGTGATCTCTGGCTACATCCATTTCCTCACAAATGGCAGAGTTTGTTTTCTTTCTAAGTGAACAAAATTCCATTGTGTATGTACACCACATTTTCTTTACTCATTAATCGGTTGATGGGCACCTAAGCTTATAGGACCTATTGTGAATACTGTTATGATGTATATAAATATATATGGACATGTTACTGTCTTAATTATATGCTGACTTTGATTTCCATATATTCAGAAGTGATATGCTTGCATCAGAAGGTAGTCATATTTTCAGTTAAAAATTACGTTTTACTATTAATATTTATTACTTGAAAAGATCTCTCATTTTTCTTGCTAAACAGTGATTCTGATGCAGAGCCAACTCTATCAGGACAAGGTGTTAAGGTGGTTAAAACAGAATGCCTTACATTAAGGATCCATGCAAAGATGGTTTCAGTGACTGAGGAGATGGTTCAGTAGGCAAATTGCCTTCCATAAAGCATAAGGACCTGAATTCAGAACCCCAGAACCCACATAAAATGTCAGACATCCTAGCACTTCCCTAGAACCTCAAGTTGGCTAGAGCTAAGACAAGCAGATCCCTGAAGCTTACTGGCCAGCCCACCCAGCCAATTCAGTGAGCTTCTTGTCTGGTATCTCAAAGTAAAGATGGAGAGAGATCAAGAGAAACATCTAATAACAGACCCTGGGCATCCATGTGTGGACAACTCCATACATACATGTATTCACCACATATGTACAAACCTTTTATGTACACAATACCACCCATACACACTTAAAACCAAAAATAGGCCGGGCGTTGGTGGCGCAGGCCTTTAATCCCAGCACTCGGGAGGCAGAGCCAGGCGGATCTCTGTGAGTTCGAGGCCAGCCTGGGCTACCAAGTGAGTTCCAGGAGAGGCGCAAAGCTACACAGAGAAACCCTGTCTCAAAAAACCAAAAAAAAAAAAAAAAAAAAAACCAAAAATAACTTAAAGGAAGAGATGACTTTACATGGTCATACCAACTGCCTCTGGTCCTGTTACAGGTTTGCATTTGGAAATTCTTGCTTTTACGTGAGTCACACCAGAAATAAAAACTGAGGCAGGTAAGGCCAAAAGCACTGGGCCATACCTTAAGCAAACAAAGAGCTGTGACATGCACAGAGAGCTTGGGGAAACCTGACCCATAAGCTCCAGACTCAAAAGATGATGAAATGCAGCCCAGAGTATAATTGTATAAGATTTGGTCCCCATATGAGCTGTTGGAGTGGATCATGGTAATACCTCAATAACCAAACAGGAAAGTAATGCACCAAGTCCCAACCAAGATTATGGCCACATGAACATTACCTCTAGCAAAATCTCAAAAAATAGTGTCTCCCCAACATTGCCTAGCATGAGAAAGAAGTCAGAACAGACTCAGAGAGCAATCAAAATAGACTGTGTTTAAAAGGGCTTAATCTCACAAACATTTGAAAGCTATCACCCTGGTAAGAGATCATGTGAGTACTGGTCATGGAAAGGGCACACTCAGGGACCGGGGAGGGGTACAGCATTAGCTCCAGGGTGCAGCTGTGAGCACCAGCTATGGGGTCAGGAACATGAAGATTCCAGTCCCTTCTTAGTTTTACCACATTATCTGAAGCAAGGCAAACCATGCCTATAAAACAATTGACAAAACTTGTGTGATTGCATTGAGTTTAAATGGAATTTTATGCACATAACATTTAGACTTTGAGCACTCAATAATTAGTAACTGTGTTTGCCAGGCTAAATCTGGATTAAATGTTCAGAATGTTTTTAAAAAGACCTGGATGGGGCTGGAGAAATGGCTCATGGGCTGGAGCGATGGCTCATGGGCTGGAGAGATGGCTCAGAGGTTAAGAGCACTGGATGCTCTTCCAGAGGTCCTGAGTTCAATTCCCAGCAACCACATGGTGGCTCACAAACATCTGTAATGAAATCTGGCTCCCTCTTCTGGCCTGCAGGGATACATGCAGGCAGAAAACTGTATACACAATAAACAAAAAAGACTTGGATGTCTGCATTATTATCTAAAATAAAGAACTTCAGGTTTCCAGTAAATATTCCTTTATCCTAATTTCCTGTGGAATATTCCTTTACACTGTGTGAATATATGTCACTGTAACCGATTTAATAAAGAAGCTGACTGGTCAATACTGGGGCAGGAAGAGATTGGGCAGGAAAGCCAAACTGAGAATGCTGAGAAGAAGGATAGAGTCTGAGGAGTTGCTAGCAGACTCAGAGAGAAGCAAGATGGGCATGTTGTACTGAGAAAAGGTACCAAGCCACATGGCAAAGCATAGATAAGAAATATGGGTTAACATAAATGTAAGAGTTAGCTACTAACAAGCCTGAGCCATTGGCCAAACATTTATCATTAATATGAAGCCTCTATGTGGTTACTTGGGAGCAGCTTGTGGGACAGAAACTTCTGCCTATAATTTCCTATTCAGGAGCACAGGCAATGTCCCGGAGTTTTCTTATTTGAGAAAAGTATGCTCTTCCAGACTCGGCTGCACTTTTCCTGCACTGTACTTTTTTTCTTCCTGACTGTTAGCACAGTCACTGAGTTAATTCTGTGAAGGTCTGTAGCAGCACTGGCCCAAAAAAAAAAACCTATAATGTGTGCCACACTTGTCATTTTAAATTTAATAAAATCAGGTAGGAGCTAAAAACTTAAAAAAACGTGTGAATTATATTCTACTAATATTTTTATTTAACCCTCTATATCTAAAATACAGTTTCATCATGTGATCAATATTTTTATATTGGGGGAGTGCCTTATATATTCTGAAGCTTGATCCGGGAATCTTGTGCATGCTAAGCACAGGCATTATCACTAAGCTACACACCTGGACCGATATTCTTAAGTATTAATGCCATATTTTGCATTCCTTCTGTCATGCTGTCTTCAGACACTCATGTATGCTTTACACTTGCAAGACTTTCAGTTCTACATTCCACATGCATGTTCAATAGCCACGCGTGTGCGGGGCTCCAGATTTTCCTGCACGATCTTCAACAGCATGAAGTGCTGTGTGCCCTGCAATCCGGCATGAAAATATAAAATGCAATTACATTTACTTATTTTCCCTGCACGGCAGTCCTTCCATAGCTAGTCTCTAGGCCCTTCAAAGAAGGGACTTTCTCTTAAGAGTCCTGTGTCTCTCAGATGCTGCACCCCAGCTCAGTAAACATTTACTGACAGATGACTTGGATGTACTTAGTAATCCTAGATGGAAAAACACTCTCGACAGTGTGGCTTCTGGTTGCACTACACTCATTCCTCAGAGTGCTGTTTATTCCAGAATGTAAACGCTCAGAGTGTGTGGAATAGTGCCAAGTACAGCTAGTATCAGTAACTCCACTCTGGCAAGTGTGTGAATAATGCAAGTGGCAAAAATGTAAGAGATGGGAAGAGGAAGAAAAAGAGAGAGAGGAGAAAAGACCGAAGTACTTCAGAGTAAGACGCCAAGCAATGTAATCTCAGCACCACACCTCAAAGGGCAGGTCCAATTCTTAAAATATTTACTTAGCAGTAGTCAAAAAAATAATGAGACACTTTAAAAAAAAAAAAGACTTTGGAGCTGGAAAGGTACCTCAACTGTTAAAGGTTAGGTTCAGAACCAAAAATCTAAAAACCATACTTATTTTATTTTTACTGATGTTTATGTGTGTGTGTGTGTGTGTGTGTGTGTGTGTGTGTGTGTGTGTGTGTGTATATATATATATATATATATACACTTATCGATACAGATAACAAAAAGGCCACAGATTTCAGATCCCCCTTGAGCTGGGGTTGCAGGTAGCTGTGAGTTTCCAGTTACATGTGCTGGGAATTGAACTTAGATCTTCAACAAGACTAGCATATACCCTTGGCCACTAAGCCATTTCTCCAACTCAAAGCTAGAATAATTTTTTATTTGTTTTATTTTTCCTGAGACAGGTTCTCACTGTGTAGCTGGCCCTTGAACTCACTATATAGAACAGGATGGCCTGGAACTCACAGAGATCTTCCTGCCTCTGCCTTTCCAGTGCTAGGATTAAGGACAAGCACCACCATGCCTAGCATGAGACACTTTCAACTTGTAACTGCTGTGAAAGTAGAGGTTTTGTTTAAGTCACAACAAGGGATGTCATAACCAATTGCATCCAGGATATTATAAAAATGTTCAGATCTTTTCATGAACCTTCAAAAATGCAACTTGGTAAGAGAAAAATGTCAAATTTCTAGCCAGACTGTTTTTAAATTTTTAGATAAGAATCATCAAGTCACATAATACGAATGCAAAGGACTCAAACTTCACAACCCATGTTGTGATAGAACTAAAGACTTTGCTACCAGCTAGGTTTACAAACAGGGATTTCATTGTTCCTGGCATCTAGAAACTGCAATTTGTGATCTGGAAAATCTCCAAGGGACAGTGAAAGAGGCTGAGATGAAAAGGTGTGACTCATCTGGTGAAGCACTAACTTTTCCTTGGGGAATAGGGTATCTTGGTATTTTATGGTTACACTTTTTAAGAAATCAAAAACTTGACAATGTATCCTGACAACAGGAATGCTTTCCACATTCTGTTACATTTGGCCAAAAATGTCTCTGGCCTTTACATCTTTTCCTGTGTGTATCAATGACAAAGGAAACTTCAACAAAATTCAGTGATGTCTGTTAAGTATTAAAAAGCCACCTCCTGGAGCTGGAGTTTAAGATTGTACACTGCTCTTGCAGAGAACTAGAGTTCTCAGTTTCCAGCACCCACATCAGCTCACAACCACCTGTAACTCCAGCTCCACAGGATCGGATGCCCTCTTCTGGTTCTGTTGGCAGCAGCATTCACATATACACATACACAAGGGTGCACACATAAAATAAATAAATAAGAAAACTTACCTCCAAAACATAACTCACAGAATGTTCACAGCTGAGACCAAAGAAAATATCAGCGTCCTCAGATCAGGCTATCATTTAACCTTTATCTGAGAGTTTCTATTTGCATAGAGATAGTGATTAACACACAGAGATCCACAACTGCCTAAAGTGTGGAGAATAAAAGAATGTCCTGTGGAGATCCCCAAACAACTCAAGTTGACACCAGGACAGAGGGATACTCTCCAAAAACCGACAGTGGGGCCCTATTGCTGAGGACAACATCCACACAGCTCACTAAATGTAGACAGGTCCATCCAGCCAGTGCCTATGTGGAGCCTTTGCCCCTATGTTCTAGTCTCTTTGGTGCAGAGATATGCTCTGCAGGCTACCAAAAGAGAAACATGGATACCAACCCAGCCATAAAACCTTTGACCTATAATCTGTCCTGCCTGCAAGATGTGCTGGGGCAATGGTTGCTCAGAACTTCTGGGAGGGGCCAATCAATGTCTAATTTAATTTGAGGCCCACTCCATGAGAGGGAACCCATGCCTGACATTGCTCAGATGTCCAGGAACCAAAGACTGGATAGCCCAGAGACGTAGGATAGAACCAAACATGACTTAAAAAAATAAATAAATGGCTCCTGCTGGGGAGTATTAAGTGTTACATTTGTTAATGCTGTGGAACATTTGTTTAATGATGCAAAGATGTGTTGCATTCCTTTATGTTGCATTTATTTAACTCTGTGAAGCTGTGTTACTTTGCCTGTCTAAAACACCTGATTGGTCTAATAAAGAGCTGAACGGCCAACAGCAAGGCAGAAGAAAGGATGGGTAGGGCTGGCAGGCAGAGAGAATAAATAGAAAGAGAACAACATAAGAGGGGAATCAAGGAACAACAAAAGAAGGAGAGAAGGATGCTAGGGGCCAGCCACCCAACCACACAGCCAGCCACGGAGTAAGAGTGAAAGTAAGATTTACAAAAATAAGAGAAAGATAATAGCCTAGGTGCAAAAGGCAAATGGGACAATTTAAGTTAAGAAAGGCTGACTAGAAACAAGCCAAGCTAAGACCAGGCATTTATAATTAAGAATAAGCCTCCATGTGTGATTTATTTTGGAGTTGGGTGGTGAGCCCTCCAAAAAAGCAAAACAGGAAAAAAAAAACACAGACTCCTGATGATATTCTGCTATACTCTTCATCAGTGCCTTGTCCAGCCATCATCAGAGAGGCTTCCTCTGGCAGCAGATGAGAGTGGATGCAGAGACCCACAGCCAAACATTAGGCAAAGAGAGTCTAAACTGGAGGTTTCCATTGGGTCCCTCCCCTGGGAGATTGGAGAATCTGGAGGAAGAGGGGCAGAAGAATTTTAAGAGTCAGAGGGGATGGCGGACACCAAGAAAACATGACCCACTGAATCAACTAAGCAGGGCGCATATGGGATCACAGAGACTGAAGTGGCAAGCACGGGCCCTGCATGGGTCTGTATCAGGTCCTCTGTGTATATGTTGTGGCCGTTAGCTTGGTGTTTTTGTGGGACTTTTAACTGTGGGAGTGTGTATATCTTTGACTCTTTTGCCTGCTCTTGGGACTCTTTTCCTTCTGTTGGGTTGCCTTGCTCAGCCAGTGTGAGGATTTTGCCTTGTCTGATTGTATGTTGTTTTAGTGTGTTTGGTTGGTTGCTGTGTTTGCTTGTTGTCTCTTGGAGGCCCACTCCTTTCTGAAGGCACAGGGTGATGGGGAGGGGGTAGAAAGGAGAAAAACTAGGAGGAGTGAAAGGAGGGGAAATTGTGGTCGGGGGTGTATTGTATGAGAGTATGTATTGTATCAATTTTAAAAGAAAGAAAGAAAAGAATAGAATGTTCAGCCCTAAAAAGACCATATATAACTCCACTCCACCTCCAAAGTCTAGGCTATTGTTACATGAGAGTGACCAGAAAGAATATAAAGGGCCAGAGGAAGCTGATGACTAGGAAGAAATGTCTTTTGGACATGGCAGGGCAGTTGCACATATGAACTCACCGTGGTCACAACAGCATGTACAAACCCTGTGCAAGCACAAACCAGACCAGATCCCAGCATGGAGAGAAGAGCTGGGCACGCAATCCCACCCTCGTCACGGACTGAGTAGTTAGCTGCTGGGAAAGGAGAGACAGTGTTCTCTATGAGTGCAGTCCCAAGTGAGCTGACCACACTCCAGTGGGAAACCACACCTCCAAGAGTATTTGGGCGGTACAAATTAGTCTTGACGGGAGAGACACAAAGACTAGATGAGTGGGGAACGAGGGAATTCCCTGGGAAGAACTGAAGAGGAAGATGAATATGGTCCAAACACATTATATAAAATGTGAAACTATCAAAGGAGGGAAAGGTAACATTGAAAAACATACAGCTCAGAGGCAGGGCACTTGCCTAGCATGAGTCCCCCTTCCCTAACAAAAGACCATAGTCCTGGGGCATGATGATACACACCTATAATGCTAGTACTCTGGAGTGTGTGGAGACTGAGGCAGAAGGCTCAAGAGTTCAAGGCCACCCTGGGATATAGAATGAGATGCTGTTTCAAAAAAAAAGAAAAAGTTTTTTTTAAAAAAAAAAGAAAGAAAGAAAAGAAAGAGGTAACATTGACTCTTTCAGTGTTGGAATATTCCACTTTATTTTCCTTTCAGCTTTCTTATCAGAGACTAAGCAAGGGCTTGAGGAAATGCCATGTCTCTACCAAGTCTTCCTGAGCAGATTCCTCTTCCTTTGGTAATTTCCACTCATTGCTGTTATTTTCCCACACACGTAAATCCTAGCTCAACCACACAGCTATAAGTGTCTCAAAGCCCTGCACCATGTCTTACTCATCTCCTGTGGCTCCTGGCAGAGCCTTCAATAGGATCAGAACTCAATACCTCATGACAATGTTGATGATGATTATGGAACCAACTTTCAGCAGTCCATCCAAAGGGCTAGTGTGGTGTTGGCCTTAATGGAGTCACAGAAATATTCTGGAATTTCTCTCTCTTTTCATCCCATTCTTTGAATATCTTTTAAAATAAAGAAGATTGATGGGCCATAAACATTTTTGTTCCAAGAATCTCAAGTTGAGTTTAAATTAAATCAAAAAACCTTTTTTAAAAATCTAATTATGGTCTAGTATCCAACAGAGCTTCCCCGACACCCTGCCTTTTCGGATTTTTTTTTTTTTTTTTAGTGTCTGGCCATAGTAAAATTTTAGCTTATAAATATATACCTACCATGGATGTTCTCCAAATTTAACGTCCTAAAAATTAATTCTGAGCACTGGATCCATTTAAAATGTGGTTGCTACTCAACAATTTCAGAAGAAAGGAAATTGCATCATATGTAACATTTAAAGGAAACTCAGAAGCCAAATTCTCTATAAATAAGAAAAAATGGCCTCGAAAATAAGCAGCAAGAAGCCGGCCGGGCTGGTTAACCTCAGCGGAAAGTCCTCTGGCACCATGAGCCGCTCGCCCAATGGATGCGCAGTAAGAGAATGTCACATGTGACCTGCAGAGGGGGGAGTGAAGTGCGTGGGCTTTGGATACCAACTAGGGAAGTGGTTCAAAAGTAAGAGGCCATTGAGGAGAAGTGGGTTGGTTGAGCTGTGGCCTTAGTGTTACCCCCGGGAAAGCGAGTAGTAACACTCAGTTGTGAGAGGTGCATTAACCTCTTCAGACCACTAGGGTTCAAAGTGTTTCCTAAGGGGTAATTTATTAAATGGCTCCTAATTGCTTGGTAATGTACCTTCCAAAAGTCATTTCTCTGAGCTATGATTAGGCCTGGGCTTTGCCAGGAGCTGTCACTCTCTTTGCAACTCCATGAGGGGAGTCGAGGATGTGGGAGTGGAGCCCCCGGGCAGCTGCGTCTCCAGCCGGAGAGTCCCGCCATCAAAGCCAAACAACTTTCCATTTCGCTTCCCAGGGTGTAAATATTCAGATACAAAATTCGTGCACCATATTTTTATGCGTCTTATAAATTATATATACATTTGGATAGAACATGAGTAACCAGCTCAACTATTTGGGAGGGGGAGAATGACATTTTTTGAGACATGTGAAACTGTTCATTTCACATGACACTTTCTTCAAGATATAAAAATGATCATGGTATATATTTGCTTCTATCACCTATGAGCAAATTTTCTTAGGTTAACTTTGCTTCATCTGGGGGCCAAGCAACATGAATTTCTGACACATAGCTGGCCATCCTTCAGTGGTCCTCCTCGGTAGTCCTCCTCAGAGTTGTCTTCAGGTGCCCTCTTCAGTGGTCCTCCTCGGTAGTCCTCCTCAGAGTTGTCTTCAGGTGCCCTCTTCAGTGGTCCTCCTCGGTAGTCCTCCTCAGAGTTGTCTTCAGGTGCCCTCTTCAGTGGTCCTCCTCGGTAGTCCTCCTCAGAGTTGTCTTCAGGTGCCCTCTTCAGTGGTCCTCCTCAGGAGTCCTCCTCAGAGTTGTCTTCAGGTGCCCTCTTCAGTGGTCCTCCTCAGGAGTCCTCCTCAGAGTTGTCTTCAGGTGCCCTCTTCAGTGGTCCTCCTCAGGAGTCCTCCTCAGAGTTGTCTTCGGTTGCCCTCAATAGTCCTCGGTAGTCCTCTAGCATGGCTCTTTCACCGGACTGCTTAGAGGCTGATTCTGTTAATCAGCAAGACCAGCAGAGGGAGTGCAAGAACACTGTTACAAAAAAAAAAAAAAGAAAGGAAAAAAGAAGAAAAAAAAAAACAATGAAAGGAAATCAAAATTTTAAAACGTATTGCCAAGCAAGAGTTGAAAAGCTGGTGTTGAACTGCAGAGGCTTAACCTCAATGTGGAGGAAGCCTTAGAAATGCCTTTCACGTACCAGGCCACAGCCGAGGGAATACCACTTTCAGTCGATGCTAAAGTCTACACCCTCGTTGACTAGCAGGATGCAGGTGGCCCGACCTTTTCAAGCCTGCAGCATAACTATACCAATAACTTGTATTAAGACAATGAGAACTTTGGGCCACAGCAGAAGGTGATTGCTCCAATGGAGAATGTCTCCAGAGTGAAAGTGATGTCATTTATGTCTTTGTCTAGGTCCCTGTTTAGACCTAACAACAACGGGAAAATGTCTGGGTAGTATTCCCCAACTCACTGGGATAAGATGTCAAACTAGGACCTGGAGTTAGCTACATATCTAATTAGCATAAATGGATGAAAACCACTAGACTACAATAACTAAAATAACTCAGAGGGGGACTTGTCACAGAAAAATTATACATTCAAATCCCAAATGTGGTTTTACAACTCCCATTTCCAGACCACTTAGAGAAGTTGTGTATTTTCTAAACACTTTTTGAGACTAATTGTTAGAAAGGGCTCTTGTTCAATCTACTCAATGAGTTATTTAAAAGTTCCGTGTCCCCGGAGGGGAGACTTACCTACCTGTGTTTCCCAGACTTCAGTAGAACTTCTTAGGAGATAATTGTGGGAGTCCCTAACTACTGTTTCCCAATGGACGTCCCTGAGAAGCTGATAACACAGGTAAATCAGGCTTTACCACAATGAGTCAAATCAAATTCTTTGTTTTACAAGTTTTGAATAGCCCCAGGATCCTGCAACTTGTCTGGAAGTTTGGCAGAAAAAAAAAATAAGTTTGGAAAGTAAATATTCAGTTCTGCTTTCTCCAGTAGATGTCACTTTCTGTACATGGGATATGATACCAAGATCTAGAAGATTCGGAGTTCCTCATGATGATGGCAAAAATGAACATTGGGTTCCAGACATATGCAACCATTGTTAAGCTTTCAGTGGTATTTTCTTGTGTGTGGAAACTTAAGGAATAATTAAGGCAAAGTAAATTCAGTTAGTTAAGTGTCTTCCACATCTCTAAGTAGTGTAGGTCATTAGGCATAACATGCAATAGGACACTACTAGTACCTGTTCAATGGTTATTTTAAAAAAGTATGCATTATTCTAAACCACAGTATAAAATGACTTGATTTTTAAAATACTGTTTTCAAGAGAATAAGCTATTATTATTAATAATGCACCCCATGTTTACCAGGAATCTAGTTAAAAATGAGATTGCTAGCATATGACTTTTTTGAAGTTTCTCTTCCTGAGTTATCTATAACATTTCAATATTCACATCCCCTTCACATGGCTGAGGTGGGGAGGGGGACTCTAGCTCCCTGAAGTGCTCCACTCTACAGCAAGAGATGGCTGTACCAGGAAGAAAAAGGGAGGAAGGGAGGGAGGGAGAGAGGGAGGGAGGGAGGGAGGGAGGGAGGGAGGGTAAGAAAGCATTACAAATTTTAACATCATTTTTATAGCTTCCACACGTTCAAGAATGAAAATCAAAAAAATTAATAGCTGGAATTAGATTAATACTTCCTAAAATACTTTCAAAAATGCTTTTTTCGTTTCTAAACATAAGCCTCATTATGCAGTTCTATTTGTATTCCAATGCAGTTGAATTTTATATTTGAGTTGTTGTAATGGATGACTTTGAAATGACAGAGGAGAGGACATTTTTGTTTCTTATTGATCCAATCAAGGCTTTTGCTTGTAGCTACCATACACTGAAATAACGGAAAAGGCTACAGAGGCTTTTGAAAGTGTGGCCTTCTGGGTCACATTTGATTCAGTCGTTGTATTGACAAATGTGATTTGATAATTGCCAAATTAAGCTCATGAGAAAATTAGTTAAACAACTACTTTTATTTTTTAGATGGTTCAAACAAAAGATATGAAGTTTTGGAGCAAATAATGATAGGATACTAGAACAGAAATTCCCCCAAGGAGGCAAAAACTGGGCACGCAGCATTTTACAAAACAAAGAAATCTGTCGGGCCGTCAAAATAAACAACATCTAAATGGTTGCTTTGGGTTTTAAATATTTTTGCTCAGAGTAGACCCGAAGAGATTCTTATCTGAGGTAGAGATTTCTTGATGTGTTAACTGGGCAGTTCTGCTACTATTCTTGTGTATACTGGGTTAAAACAAAGAGATTATAGGGGTTGGGGTAATAAAGGATTCAAAGGCATCACCTTTAGGCTCCTGGCTTTCAGAGATCATGGCAAGTGCTTTGCTCTTAATTCAGAGTTAGAAACCCACGCTGTAATAAAGCCCAGAATGTTGTTTTTAACCATTTTGAAAAAAAGAGAATTATTACCAAAAAAAAAAAAAAAAAAAAAAAAAGACACGACTGGCAGCACAGAACCCAGGCTGAAGTTGCCCAATTTCGAGAGAACAGACTGTGCCTTACCCGGTGCGCGCACGCTCCCAATCTTGTACTCAACTGTATCTTCAAGTAAATATTGATCTGTCGTTTTTATGAAAGAAAAGAATTGTCACAAAAAGTGTCTTGGAATTGAAGTCAACTGCTTGACATCACCAGGCTGGAATCCTGTAGTTCGATTTGAACCCTGGGCGGCAGAGCCATGCAATGTGCTCCTGGCCTCGGGCTGTAGACTCCTATGCAAAGCAGGCGCCAGCCCGCCTGTTAGCCTGGCTCTAGGCAGAAGCCAGGAAGGCTGCAGCTCCTCACAGCTGGCCTTCTGCTTTGGTCTCTGTCTCTCTGTCCGTTAAAAGACAATCTCTATCTGTCTCCCTGTCTCCCTCCCTCCCTTCTTTCCTTCCTTTCTTCTTGCTACTTTCTTTCCTATTTAAATACTTCTCATTTTCCTCTAACACTTACCTACTTAACAGGTTAGAACAGAAATGCCAGTACACAGCGAGAAACCGTCAGTTGCTTCATTCCGCACACTCGCTTATTTTAGCTTCATAATTTCATTATCATGGGTGCTGCATGTACTACAATTCTTTCAGTTAAATCGTTTTATTCCATATCAGATGACTACAGTGTGAAATTTGTGGCATACATGTAGTAACAAGAATGACAAAATAAATAATGTGAGACTCCACCACGTCCCATACCCAGCTCAAGAAATGTGCCACCACCAGGTCTCTTTTGGACCTTGAGCCCTGCTCACTCATCCTCCTATTCCTCCATCTCATACTCCTCTCCCCGTCCCCTCTCAAAATGCCTCCTGGAACTTTTGAATATAGACTATTTATTTAGGAAAACATAATAAAACTTAAAAAAATTGAAATATTCAAGTAATTTTGATTAGTTAAAAGACCATGTGTATTATTTTTACAATTCTGTGATAGACATATCAAAAGCTCATGAAAACTAAGAATGCTATCACCTGCAAGTGTCTGTCAAATTCTACACAGTGCTCTGAACATTCTAGCACTTCAAATAGATGGTGTTTTGTGCAGCATACAAGTTTGGGATTCCAGAAAGTACTACCCCCTTCTTCCCTTCCTCTCCCTCATCTCCTTCCTTCCCCTCCTCTCCCTCCTCCCCTTCCTTCCCTTCCTCTCCCTCCTCCCCTTCCTTCCCCTCCTCTCCTTTCTCCCCCTCCCCGTCCTGTGCCTGCTGCTTTTAGACAATGCCTCACTCTGGAGACCCAACTGTCCATAAACTCACAGCAGTCCTCCTGCCTCAGCCTCCAAAGTGCTGGGAGTACACTGTTGCTGCCATCCTTGGCTCCAGAAAGCATTTCTCGGGATAGATATTGTATTCTTTTCTGAAGGCTTTGTTTTCAATCTGTAAGCTTATAAGACCCCTTACATCACCCAAAGTTAAGATCAGAATTTAGATAATTGATTAGTAAATTTTTAGGTGCATTATTAAGGGAAAGACTCTCCAAATTACTGACCCTGTCTCAATTTTCTGAAAATGAGCATCTCCCAGTAGGGAGGGGAAAGTATGTCCCAAGGTTCTTGATGAAGAAGGTCTGGGAAGTGAGAATGAAAGCAGAGACCTGCAGTGGCATCCTGTCTTCCCAGACTCCGATCGCCTTCCCTTCTGCCTTCCAAAGGGAGTGCCATGCAGTCACCATGCAAATCCAGGAAATCAGTTCTGAGGTCACTCAGCAGCCAAGTTGACACAAGTATGTACCTGCTTCTGCTTTTTTCCCCTTCAGAACATCTGTCTATGATACAAGGACACATTCAGTCTTTACATCTTGAGCCAGCATTGTTGACCTGGAGGTAATTTTCTGTAACTCAGGATGTGGACATTCATTTGGCATGGACAAATGTCTATGAGAAACTTCACCAACCAGCTCCAGCTGTGGTTTTTAGCTAAAACTCAGTTTTATGCTAAAGTTAGACTCTGCTAAATTCACACATGTAGTTAGTACTAGTGTCTTTAAATTTTGTTTAAAGTTCCTAAGAAAAGGCTGGAGAGATGGCTTAGCAGTTAAGAGCATATACAACTCTTCCAAAAGACTAGAGATGTGTTCCCAGGATCCACACCAGGTGGATCACAGCAACCTGTACCTCCAGAGCATCTAAAGACCTCTTCTGATTGTCTCAGATATCTGCACTCCTGTGCACATACCCACAGAGACACATACACAATTTAAAAGATGATAAAAAATACATCTTCAAAGTTACTAAAAAATTCCAATAAATTCCAAAATAGGAAAATAGGGTATAGGGCAGCGATTGTTAGAATTATGAATAAGAGACCCTTGATAGATTTATCACCTGATGGCACATGTGATAAGTGTGATAAGAGACTTATAAGTGTTACTAGTGTTCAATATTAAACATAATTTTGAAAAAAAAACAAATTAATAATAGCAGATAAAAACATTGTATAAAAATATCTGTCACAATATCACTTACATACCTTTCATTCCATGTATGTCAGAAATACTCTCAATTTTTTAAGCTTTATTTTATTTTTACTTATATGTATATGTGAGGAAGGGCTATACACACCTGAGTGCAGTGCCCAAGGAGGCCAGAAGAGGGCAGAAGATCCCAGAGGCTGGAGTTACTGGTAGTTGTGAGTCTGCAGCCATGATTGCTGTGAAGAGAACTCTTGTCCTCTGCAAAAGCAGCAAGCTGCTGAACCACCTCTCCCACCCCAGATTCTTACTCTGGTTCGTTACTGCATTCATTCTCTTTTTTTTTCCACAGCTGCATCCCACCTTAAGTCCTTCGATTAACATTTATTTGGACTAGTTCCCTCATCTTCAAAGTTCATCTTTCAATTATTTTACATGCTACTACCAAACTAAACTTTAGAGATTACAGAACACACACCCCCACCCCACCCCACCCCACACACATGCCTGCCTTGGGCTCTTTTTTGATGATACCCTTTTTAAAAAGAAATAATTCTAAGCCAGGTAGTGGTGGTGGCGCACACCTTTAATCCCAGCACTCAGGAGGCAGAGGCAGGCAGATCTCTGAGTACAGATCTCTGAGTCTGATGCCAGCCTGGTCTACAGAGTGAATTCCATAATAGCCAGGGCTACACAGAGAAACTCTGTCTCAAAAACAAAAAACAAGAAAGAAAGAGAGAGAGAAAGAGAGAGAAAGAGGAGGAAGGAAGGAAGGAAGGAAGGAAGGGAGGGAGGGAGGGAGGAAGGAAAAGGAAAGAAAAGAAAAGAAAAGAAAAGAAAAGAAAAAAAGGAATAATCTAAGGCACTTAAACTAGTCTTTTATGATTTTCCCCCAGCTTCTCGGCAACTGGTGGGAAGTGAATACTATTTCTGAATGTAACAGGTGACCATTCCTCACACTGTGAAAACCACTTCAATTACAGAACTCTATCTTGTCCCTTCCCTCATCTATACTTTTACAAGCTGAAATCCTACTGGTCTCCCAAACTAAAGTCCTAGTTATGTGGGCAAATCTTGAATCCATGCTGTGTCGAGAGCACCCAGTGCACTTTGGTTGTGCTTATAGGATAGCATTCATCCTTCACTGCTCCGTGTTTTCATTGTGAAGGGTATAGGTCTGAACTCTTCTAACCTTTCGATGAGGTGTGTGCCTCACAACCCTTTACATACAGAATCATCCTAGTATTTGTCATACTGGACGTTTGAGTATATGTAGTAAAAGGGGTAAACACTGCCATCTCTCATCAAGATATTGATGGAAGACTACCTTTTTTTTATAAATAATGTAAGACCAGCCTGAGAACCTTACTCATACTAAGCAAAGAAAATTACTCAAGTGTTATTTGTTTACACAATTTATTATAAATTTACTACTTTTTTCTCAAAGAAAATTTACCTTTTGTATTTAAAAATCCTAGCAATTATACTGGATCAACAACTCAAATAATTAAGAGCCTTCCAAGAGGTAGACAGTTGCTCAAATACCACTTAGTACTAATATAGTATGATGAGGAGTCAGAAAGGTTCAAACAGAATGCCCTGAAACCACAAAGAGCCATTTATCTTTGAAAAAATGACATTGGGATGGAATGTGGACCACTCCAGCATCTCTGAAGTATGCCTTATGAGAGAAGCAGCTGTTGGCCAAGTAATGAAGAGGGAAAGACTGATACAGCCGTGTAGGTGATATGCGGTCTAGTATAATTCAAGGTCATCCCTCCGTTAAACTACAACAGAATGGTACCATGAATTGTGCTGACCGAGGCTGAGGAAAAGACCAAGTGTGACCCAGGTACATCATGTCAAATAATTGTGTGGGCATGATTTATAAGCTTACTTGTACTTACTCGATTTCCATACTCCGTCTTCTAGACCCTCTTTTTATAAGGTTTTAGGAATTCTTCTCACAATCTCAACCTACAAGAAGGCGCCAAATACGTGACCACAGCGTCAGTATTCAACAGGATAATTTTGGGATAAGGTAGCTATGCAGATCAGAATTAACAAACTGTTAGAAACTTTTATGCACACTGGCCTGCTGGTTCCTTGCAGCCCCAAGGACTGAGCCACAGTTCAAAAACCAACCTCCCCTTTCATAATTGGGGAAATAAAGACCCAGAGAATTTGAAGGACCTTGTGCAAAGTTCATCCCGGGAAGTTAGTGGCAGAATAGTAGAGGAAAGTGCCTTAGCCATCGTTCCTCTGTTCTTTCAAGATAAAATTAATTCTATTTGCATAGCAAAATGAGCCTGAGGTCCAAGGGCCTCCCGAGGTGACATTTAGGATAGAGACTGTTCCTTTTTTATGATAAGAAAAGACTTTATTAGAATTCAGTAATTTATTGTTAAATAATTCAGAATCAATGCTAAGGGTTTTATTCTATTCTTTCACTCATTTTGATATTGAATTACCAGAAACGACAGCTCTTAGATCCTCTAAGTTCCTGTGTCTGACAGGAGCAGGAGTGCGCCAGGGACTGCCTCAGTGCTAGCAGCCACTGTAGAGGAGTCCGGGAGAGTCTCTCCCATTTGAAAAAGAAACGCTTAGATGCTGTGCTTGCCTATAAGCACAGCTCTCAGGAGATGGGGCAGAAGAGTTTAAGGCCAGCCTAGGCTACATGGCCAGAAACAGTCTCACAGTAAAAACAAAGAAGAGCTAAGGATGTATCTCAGTAATGGAGCACGTGACTAGCATGCACAAGACCTGGGCTTCAATCCACAGCACAGCCAAAAAACAAACAATAAAACAGTGGAAAGGCAGAAAAAAAATGAACATTTTCTTCTCACCTAATACCCTGTGAGGAAGACAATATTTGGATTCCCTGATCAGGACAAAATACTGTTTTAACACGGTTGTTAAGTAATTTAAAATACACACACACACACACACACACACACACACACACACACACACACACATACACACACACACACCAAAAACACATTTATTGAAAATTACCAAATGTACAGGTATTGCAAATCACCTTTGTCAAGAAAGTTTGGGCCTATGCCTTAGTGAAAATAAAGTTTGGACAGCCAGGGCTGTTACACAGAGAAACTCCGTCAGATATTAAAGAGGCTGGGGATGTGACTGGATGGTAGAGTGCTTGCTTAGTGTGTAGGATGTCCAAAGTTCAATACCCGGCACTGCGTAAAACAGCTATGGTAGGGCTGGCTTATAATCCTAGCCCTTGAGAGGCAGAGACATGAAGAGCCGTTGTTCAAGGCCATCCTTAGCTATATAGTGGGTTGGGTTTTTTTTTGTTTGTTTGTTTGTTTGAAAGCTAATTAATTAGTTTTTCACTTTTTACTTTATTTCTATTTTGGCATGTGTATGTGTGTCCATATTGTATGGGTGTCATGCATGGATGTGGGTATGTGAGCTAGCATATAGAGGCCAGAGGGAGACACCCCAAAGAAGGACACGAGGTGTCTTTCTTCCCCTATTGCTCTCTGTCTTATGTCTTTAATGGTCTCTTAATGAACCACAAGGTCACCATTTTGGCAGGCTGGCTGGCCAGAGAGCTTCCTAGAATTTGAGATCCACCTATTTTGTCTCTCAATGCTGGGGTTACAGGCACACACAGCCATGCCTAACTTTTCACATGGGTGCTAGGGATTTGAACTCATGTCCTCATGGTTACAAACAAGCCTATTACTCACTGAATCACCTCCCCAGCCCCAACATAATGAGTTTGAGTCCATTCTAGGGATACATGAAACTTTGCCCTGTCTCAAAAAAAATACTAAAAATTATCAAGTTATTATTTTTATTGTTTTCAGAACTTATGGCTGTCCTTGGATTATGGTTAACACATGAGTCATGTTAGCTTCTTTCTCTCAAGTGAACTGAAGAAATGCAGACATCTCTCTCTCTCTCTCTCTCTCTCTCGAGACATGTCTCAGCTGGATTGTAGCTCCTGAATTTAAATGTCTGCCTGAAAGGATGGCCTAGCAAAAAGAAGAGAAGAATTTTCTAAACTGACCACACTCCTCAGCTTCTTCCAAATTAGTACCATGTGCACCAGGATTTCCATGTTGTGTCACCCACTTCAGCCATCATCCAAGAACCTGAGACAGAATATGAGAAAGAGAGTGGCTGAGCAGCATCTTAGAGAAGTGCTTCATAACTTACAGATCATCCAAAGTAAGCTTCTAAGAGAAATTGCTTACCTTAGAAGTATCCCTATGGTAATATGATCCCTAAACATGGCTTTGGTTTGTAAGTCCTATTGTTTCCATTATGACTCCAATCCCAGGCTAAGTAGTCCCTACAGCCTCTATCAGGGTCCTACAAGTGAGTAGTCACTGCTGAACAAAACGAAAATATTTCCATTTGAACTGCCGGGTTGCCAACACTTTGCAACTCCAATTATTTCAACACACTCTTTCTGTTGTTAGCAAATGCTCTTGCTTTGCTATCAAGAGCTTCTTACAAACTGTTCTCAATCCTTTTTTTTTTTCCTCTGTGCCCTTCTAAGCAGTAGAGCATTCTCTAAGATCTAGTGCTCTCCGGTGGGAGCTCTTTCTCATGAGCGGATTTAAAGCTGTCATTCTCCAAAGTTATATACACTACATGCTAACCTCTGCTTTACGAATCAACTGTGTAAATGGTTGTATGTCTAATTCTTCTGTGCAGGGCAAGTAAAGACTGTCCAGGCAGAGGTCTGAAACTCACTTTCTGCACAAGGAAACTCTTTCTTGAGCAGGAAGTACAATGTCCAACCACTTTCTACCTGGCTTGGCTCCAAGCACATGATGAATTGCAAAAATATAACATACAGAGGGAATATTTATGTGTCATCCCTCTTCATCAGATACACAGTATTTTTTCTCCCATGTCACAAACACTGTAACCACAATTTACAGGTACATACACAATCAAACTTCTATTGATTTAATGATGCATTTCTTTGATGTCCCTTGCCTTAACCTCATTTATAAAGCTGTTTTGCATTATTTCAAACTGTCAATGATTTGTGACTCATGAATATTCAAATCCAATTTGCACTTACCTTTTTGGTATGCATGCTTCCTTTCAATATGTCCCTACACGTGCCCTTTTGTTTTGTACTTTTTTGGAGAGTGTTTTATTGAAATAATACAATTTTTAAAGCATGGTAAGTCTATTTAAAAACAACAGGAGTGGTTGATGAGTGACTCTTCTTGGTCCCAGCCTACTGTCTCTACATTGTCACTTAGAAAGTCCGTTCATTCCAGCAACCTGTCTTTGGTATTAAAAATAGCACACACTTGTTGGTTGATGTCAATTTCAGGGGGAGGGCTTTAGTTTTGCTGGACTATACATCTCTAAGAAAGAGTCCAAGAATTTGTAGATGAGCCTGAGCATTACACAAAAGAAAGAAAGGATTATTTCTGTTGAAAAAAAAAACAAAACGTTCCAGCAGAATGGAGCTCTTCACGTCAGTGTGAATGAACTTCTCCACTTACACTGTGGAATGCATTGAAAAGGGACCTAAGAGGACCACAAAACCCTTTTAAAAGCTTCAGCCAGTGATAGCTGGAGGAGACACCCAGGACTTTGTGGATTGCAGGCTTGTCAGTGATGATTGAAGCTCCTCAACAGCAGCACTGGAGCCACCTGCCTAAGCAACAAGCAGCTTCTTCTTGCAAAACCTGTTTGAGGACAAATTGAAAAGTGTTATATGAATAAAAAAATTGGAGTGGAGAACATCTCTTTCATAACTGATTTCTGGACCCAATTGCAATTTCTAAGAAAATCCAAGCAACTAAATATGCTGCACTGCCAATGTGTATATATATATATATATGAATCTCTTTTACGCCAGTAGCTAAAATAGTAAGCTAATAGGTTTCCAGTGCAGTGGCTGTGTGTGTGTGTGTGTGTGTGTGTGTGTGTGTGTGTGTGTGTGTGTGTTCAGAGGACAACCTCAGATGCCAGTCTTCATCTTACAGCTTGTTTCTCTGGCTGTTTCACCGCTGCCAAGTGAGTGGCTGGGAATTGCCCCGTTCTCCTCTCTTCTTGCCATAGGAACCCTGGGATGACAGATGTGTGACTGTGTCAGTCTGTATCTGGGCTCTGGGGGTCTGAACTCGGGTCTTTAGACTTTGGAAGCAACTGCTTCCCCCTCCGAGGCATCTGTCCATCTCTCATATTTAACCTGCATGGAAGTGATAAGTCACCTTTTGACTTCCACTGCACACTTTCATTGCGGATATTCACACATCTCAGCTGATCTGGAGTAGCCAAGGACATGTTCACATTTGACAAATCTGTCACTGTTCTTCAACTATAAATATTTTCTAGGTAAAATTGCATCATTCCAAATGTTGCTAATCTTTTCTGTAATCATTTCAAGATTTCCTTTATTTTTAATTGTGTGTGTGTGTGTGTGTGTGTGTGTGTGTGTGTGTGTGTGTGTGTGTGTACGGGTGCTGGCAGAAGCCAGAAGAGGGCATGAGATTCTTGGAGCAGGAGTTATAGGTGGTCGTGAGTCTGTTGTGGGTGCTGGGAACTGAACTCAAGTCCTTGGCAAGGGTAGCATGTACTCTGAAGTGCTGAATATCTCTCCAGCCCCTCATGTTTGTTTTATTGCAAGGAAACACTTTTGCTGTTGTGGTATTTTATTCCCATTTATACAAATGCCCTTTGTCTAAAAGTATTGGTGAAATTATTAAGGCCACTCCACGTAGTTAAAGGGAGATTTATTTAATGGCATAACTTACAAATTAAGGAATAGGTAGGTCGCGGAGTCTGGGGAAGGTGTATCACAGTCCAGCGGTGTTCTCTGGAGCTCTGCTGGGTCCACCTCCACTATCCAGGGTCCCGCCACAGAGAGAGCACCCCGCCGATCCAGATCTCGGGTCCCCAGGCGCCTCCCAGTTGCCGAAGTCTCAATGGGGGTTGTAACTTCCAGATCAAAGCTGGAATGGCTACCCACTACATAAAAGTGTTCATGATGTTTTCTTGACTTGATCATTTTTTTGTGTGATTGTTGATATCAGTATTACTCCCCCAACCTTGAAAACCAAACATCATAGATCCATCCTGTTACCTTAAGCCACCTTAAAGTCTGCTGTAATTGTGCCTGTGACTAAATGATTCATTATATGCAGCCTGATTTCTGACTTACAAATGTGAACTTTCCTTCCTGGGAGGTAGAAGACTTCTAAAGACAGGGATTCTAACATTATACTCCCTCATTCTAGGATACTGCTTACAAACTTGCTGTGTAAATCAAAGTGAGGCTCTCACCTGGAAAGGCTGAATCTTAGGGTCTGGGGAACAGGGAACCTACCTTACATTGTTATGAAAATCAACTGGGATTATTCAAATGCAAGATTTAGCATACTGACTGGCACCTGATCCACCACGTTCACCACAGAACAGCTGTCCCATAGTTTAATTTTTACCAGAAATTGTGTCCAGTCTCTAGTTAATTGTATCTTAGAATGAGCAAAATTTGTCCTGTCAAAAATCTAACCCATGCCTCTGCTGTGCTTCTATAATACAATTAAAATGTACATCTTTCCCGAGCTAGGACCTCCCTCCAAATGACGCTCTGCTTCTAACTGCTGAAGCCTTCCACAAAAACAAGGGAATGAGCTGTGAGGGAAGTTTGCTCTCTCTGTCCCTCTGTGTCTCTGTCTGTCCCTGTATCTCTCTGTGTCTCCCATCTCTCTCATTCTCTTTGTCTCTCTGTCCCTGTCTGTTCCTCTCTCTCTCTCTCTCCCTCCTCTCTCTCTCTCTCAATCTCTCTCTCATTCTCTTTCTCTCTGTCTCTCTCACTCTCTCATTTATCATCTATTTAGCTTCCTATCTCTATCTCTCATTCTTTCTCTAGTTCCATCTCTCTGTCCTCGCTGTGTGTGTCTGTCCCTGTCCCTCTCTAACTCTATCACTTGTCATCTATCTATCATCTCTCTCTCTCTTTCTCTCTCTCACTCCATCCCTCTGTGTGTGTGTGGGGGGGGTTCCTGTCTGTCTGTCTGTCCCTGTCTTTCTTTGCACCCCCACCTCCAATACCCCCTCTCTGTCTATACAATAGCATCTCCACTGCAGCATCCAGAGAAAGAGAAACACTCTTTGTCCTGTGCAATTGCAGGAAAGTGGAAGCCTTAGAACTGCTGTAGCCATCTGGCTTCCAGCCTAAGGATAAAACTGATACATGGAAGAGGTCAATGCCAAGGGAAGGGACAGGAAGGAGACAGCACCTGCCTCAGCCCTTGCCAATGAATAACTCTGTGTGTGTGTGTGTGTGTGTGTGTGTGTGTGTGTGTGTGTGTGTGTCTTATGGCTTAAGGAAATTGGGATTTTCTGTTTCTTGAAGCCAAAAAACATTTTAAGTGGCTTAGGGAGGCAAGCTGAAGAGTATCCAGTGCCTGAGTTTCCATGCACGTGTAAACATGGAGCATGTCCTTCAGCTTCTTCTGTGAGCATCTCTCCAGCCACATCTCCACAATGCACATGTCTTTCTGGAAGTAGATATGACATTCAGAGCAAAACCTTCAAGATTTCTGCAACCTCCTAACAGTTCATAGAACTCAAGTGTCCTACTTGTCTTTGCAGAGGTGGAATTTAAAGTAAAGTGTGAATTCATAGCCACCTGTTGGATGCTCTGTCAGCTGGTCTTGGACCACAGGCTGCTGGCCCTTAGCATTGATCATGTACCATAAATTTTCTTGGTCTTCTTGAAATTACAAATGCAAAGTAGAATGACACCACTCAGTTGTCAGTGAAGCGATTTTTTAGTTGTCATTGTCTCGGGGATTCCTGTTCCTATTTCCAACTGCTGAATGTAATCAGCTATATGTAATTTTAAAATATGTTAAGGTCCTCTAATTTAATCTTTCATCTATATAATAAGAGCAAACAAAGATTGCTTTAGATTTTAGAAACCTAGATAATGTGATGGATGATCAAAATAAGAAATACTCTTCTAAAGTCTGACAATGAACTTTTTGGTAGAGCTGAATCAGTTTGTGTTTTCTCTACCCTGTGAGCCCCAAGCTATTCATGATTTAATCTTATCCAGAGCTCTCAGAATTACAGAGACAGGATGCCTTTGAACAGTCAGTAAAGGGGAGACCAGGTAGTTCTCTATTGTCTAAAATACATAGAACCATAGGTCTGGAGACATTCTTTGATATTATCTAAGGGGCCAGCCACAGATAATTCCAGAGCCTTGCCTAGGGTCATACCACAAGAAGTAAGTCATCTGACCCCCAGGCCACCACAATTTTCCTTTCAGCACCCACTTCTGAGGTATAATAGCTCTTGGAGTTTGCATGAATGAATACATTACAAAATTTAATGATTGGGGTAAATTGTTGATGCTTCGTTTATCTCTATGAGAAATTACCCATGACATATAGCTCAGCTTTATGGTTTGGCCTGTTCATGTTTTTGTTTTTGTTTTTAACTCTTTTAAAGTATAGAAAGTGAAGCCACTGGCCATTCTTTTCTTTTCTTTTATATGTCAACCCCAGTTCCCCCTCCCTCCCCTTCTCCTGCCCCCCATCCTACCCCTCATCTACTCCTCAGAGGGGGAAGGCCTCCTTTGGGTAGTCAACAAAATCTGGCATACCAAGTTGAGACAGGCTGGCCATTCTTATAAACAGAATCCTACTAGCCACAAAATATTAGGGTGAAAAATAGAGTGTATATGTACACACAACATACATTTAAAATATGGTATTAGTAGACTAATATGCTTCAGTATGAAAGGATTTAAAAATAAATAAGAAATGAAGAAATTCATATAAAAATGACTTGTGTGTTAGAACATGACTAAAAAAGAAAAATAGATGTGAGTTGAGTTGTTAGTTAATGATTCTTAAGAAAACTGAAAAAGTGATTAAGAATATTTCTTTGGCCAGGCAGTGGTGGCACTCCCCTTTAATCTCAACATTCATGAGGCAGGCAGATTTCTGTGAGTTCAAGGACGGTCTGGTCTACAAAGCGAGTTCCAGAATAGCCAGAGCTGTTACACAGAGAAACCAGATCTTGAAAGAAGGGGAAAAAAATTTTCTTTAAAAGTATCTCAGTATTATTTTGGAAATGAACACTGTCATATTTTTAAGAAACCAATCACTTTAATCAGATACACTTTTGTCTGAGAACAAACTGGAAAGAAATCTTCCTTACGTATAATTCTTTGTGTGAGGATAACAAAATCCTTTTACCAAAATTAGGCAAAGATGATTTTTTTTTAAATGTTAAAGGAAAAACTAGCTCTTCTCTTCCAGCAGCAGAAATTCAAACCTCAGAAGCCAGATAATATCAACCAAATGTAGTTATGCAATGCAGCATCCTGCTCATTCATAGATGCAGCCCAAGTACATAGGTGCAGTCTAATATTGAACAGATCGGAAGTGCAATATCACGTGGTGAGAGCAGAAAATAGCTTACTACATAAAGGAAAACAAACCGACAACACTTAACATTCATTTAAAACATTGAGGTCTTAGTAAATTCGGCACCAAGTGGGGGTGAATTCCCTCAGTCTGATTAAGATACTTATCAGTTAGCTACTGTAAATAGTATTTGTAATGGAGAAAAGGAAGGAATGAGATAATGATGTGTTCTGTGTAGGAGTGTCTCTCTTCAGCCATGTCCTGGAGATCTGATCCTAGATAAGGCAATAAGAAAAAGAGGGGGTGGGGGGTCTGGGCAAAGGGGTGAAGAAATAAAAGACATAAGAAAAGAAGGAAGGAAAGAAAGGAAGGAAGGAAAGAAGAAAGAAAGAAAGAAAGAAAGAAAGAAAGAGAGAAAGAAAGAAAGTTGTCATTTCCTGTAGACAATAATTATCTGCACAAATTGGAAACCCAAGGAGAAAACTTTACAGAAAAACTGATATCAGAAAGATAACTGAAAGATCACTGAGGAAACAATGGAGTCAGCATGTTGAAGAAGATTCTTACCACACTTTTATACATAAAAAGAAATTCCCTGTTGGTAATGGGTTAAGTCATATGAAAAGAAAAAGCACTTAGGAATTAAATAATTTCACAGAAAAGCTACCTTTATAACATCAGAAGACAAAACAAATCTTTTACATAAGATGGAACAGCATAAGCCATAAGGGAATATATAGATATATTAATCTGTAGTAAAACTTAAAGGTTAAATTCATCAAAGCACTTTAAAAAAAAAAAAAAAAAAGAACCACAAAATGGAAGAAGATTTTTTTTTTCAAGACAGGGTTTTTCTGTGAAACAGTCTTGGCTGTTCTGGAACTCACTCTGTAGACCAGGGTGGTCTCGAACTCACAGAGATCCTCCTGCCTCTGCCTCCCGAGTGTTGGGATTAAAGGTGTGTGCTACCACTGCCCAGCTTGAAAGAAGTTATTTTTGACATGGAATTTATAAAACTGATAATAAAAAGAAGCTTCAGTGGGAAAATGGGAGAAATGCACAGACAAACCTCTTGCAGAAGAGCAAAGATGAACGTATTTATGGCTTAGAAAATGAGTGTTAAAAACCACAGTGAGGTCCTCTCTCTCCCTGGGAAAACAGAAAAAGGAGGGGACACAGATGGAGCTAAAGGAAAAGAAGAAACAAGTATTAAAGAGGAAGATGTGAGCAGATATGATTATTATATTAGGTGATTATGTTATGTGTGATTTTATATATATAAAATGACATATGTATTACCAGTAAGAAGACAATTAGTGCAATAATCTGGAAACCATTTACTTTACCTTGGAAAGGGCACACTTGAATATCTAGAATCAAAGAGTGTAAAGCTAGGTTTATACCCTAAGTTTATGAAAGTCTCTGCACATGAACTTTAGGAGACATGTACCAGAATGCTTACAGCAGAACTCTTCAAAATAGTATCAATAACAAAATGGCAACAGCCCAAATAGGGAAAACTAGATAAATTGTGTTACTTTTACACAATGAAATGCCCAGAAGAAACCAAAAATAATTAATTACATCTACATACAAACACAAATTTAATCTTAAAAATGCAATCTTGAATGAAAAACAAAATCTAGAAAGATGAATCTGAATGAGATGTGCTTTAAAAATAAAAGCAAAAGAAAGCACTATGTTATTTAGGAACATGCTGCAATGCAAGTACACTCTTCTTCAGTATTCATAGAGAATTAATTGTCTTCAGGATTGCTTGTAGCTGTTAAAATACATGGGTGCTCAAGTCTTCTGCAAACCATGCTACATGGCCAGCAAGATGGCTCAGTGGTTAGTGGTGCTTGCTGTCAAGGCTGAAGACCTGAGTTTGGTTTCCCAGGCCCCACATGGTAGAAAGAGAGAGCAGTTTTTCTCTGACTCCCAAAAATTTTTCTCTAACTTCAACCCACTCGATGTACATACTCACATGAAAATAAATAAATGCATATCTACATATATATGTAATTTTAAAAAATTTTAAAACATGCTTCAGTGCCTTTTATAAAACCTTTACACATTCTTCTGTGCATTTTCCTTTTTTTTTTTTTTTTGGTATTGTTACAAAGCTCAGGTTGATTTCAAACTTGTTTTGTACCCTAGGCAGGCTTCCACCTTGGGATCCACCAGCTTCAGCATCTCAAATGCCTCCCACATGGTTTAAATCAGCTTTAGATTGCTTATAAAGCCTAACACAATGTAAATGCTTTGTAGATACTTGTTATGTTCTGTTATTTGGGGAATAATAACAAGGGATAAAGACTATACATATTCAGAATTGATCTGATGTTCTCAGAAAATTTTCCTTTTGGGGCGCTGGAGAGGTGGCTCAACAGTTAAGACCCTTGCTGCTCTTGCAAAAGACAAAAGTTCAGTTCCTGCCTGGCAGTGGTGGTACTTGCCTTTGATTCTAGCACTTGGGAGGCGGAGGCAGGCAGATTTCTGTGAGTTTGAAGCCCACCTGGTCTACAGAGTGAGTTCCAGGACAGCCAGGACTGTTTCACAGAGAAACCCTGTCTCAAAAAACCAAGAAAAAAAAAAGTTCTGTTCCCAGTACCCGTATCAGGTTGTCAGGTGGCTCACAATTAAGTGTAACTCGAAGTCCATGGGATCCAGCACTCTTTTGTGGTCTTCATTGACACCTGCACACACTGCACAAACCCTCACACAAACCCACACATATACACATAAATGACAGTAAAACTCTAAAATATATTTTCCATCACAGATAGGTTGAATCTATGTGTGACTGTCTGTGTGTACACAATTAAATATATGAGTAGCGTGTAACATATACTATATATAATTTAGATCATTCATATGGGATGTAACATGCAATTCAATGTTATGCACACTGACAAACCACTGACTAGGGCAGGCAGTATTTACTCCAGGAGGAGAAGCAGAGGACGACAAACAAAAACGCATGTGGCTGTGACTTAACACTCGCTCTTTACATTGGGTAGCTGGTTCACACTCCTTTGACGTCTACACACTTTTGTCTGTGACAAATACTTCATTAAAAACAGAAGCAGAAGACTATTTAGTGGGCATGTAAAAGCAACACTGGGGTCTACGGACCGGGAGTAACAACAACTATGGAGCAGAGAATATTGAGAAAACTCACACCAGAAAACCTTGGTCTAGAAGAGGCAGGAAGTGGAAGGGTGAGAACAAGAGAGATGAGAAGAGTCAGAGGGTTCTGGGTAGCTTGTAGAGAAAGGGGGTAGAGAAGAAAGGAATGAGAAAAGACAGGAAAAGAAAGAGAAAAGGGGAGAGAAGAGAGGCAAACTCCCCCTAAAGCCTCGAGTCTCACTAAACAACCGGCAGCTTCCAGAGGATGGCTGAAGTTCGGGGCAGCCAATGTGACTTGCCCAGGCTCAGAAACACTTCCTACAAACGCCAAAGAAACAAAAAAATGACTGACGTTTAAAGAAAAGACTCTCTCAGGGGTCATCTCAAAACATTCAAAACATGAGAAAGACTTGGGGATGCTGACTTAAAATTGTATGTAGCCTTCAGGCTATCTTTTTTTTTTTAATTCAAGGAAATTAATTCTGATTTTCAAGAAAAAAACAAACAGACTTCATTCCCAAAGATGGTCATTGCAAGAGTTTAGACAAATAAATGTATATGAAATATATATCTGTATAAACCATACTTACATATTTATTATCTGTGTTAGCTTTCCATTACTGTAACAAACTACCTGAGAAACTTAATTTATAAGAGGAACGGCACACTTTTAGCTTACAGTTTTGACAGTTTTGTTCCCAAATTGGACAGCTCTATCGCTTTTCACCTATGGCAAAGCAATAGTATGTCAGGGCATAAGTACATGGCAGGAGAAAACCACTCTGTAAGATGGAGAAAAAAGAGTGGAGGACCGGTTTGGAGCCACATTATCTCTCTCAAGAGCTCCCCAGGAGCATGCAAACCCCCCACCAGGCTCAACTCTTTAAGAGTTTCACTATTTCCCGCTAGGATCATCCCAAGGATCAGCACATAGAATCTTGAAGAATGCTCAAGTTTCAGCCCAAGCTTGTAGACACTTCTCTATTTGACAAATGCTACACTAAAAACAAAAGGAAAAACATTATTGACTAGCATTTAAAACAGTAACATCACAGCGGCTGGAGAGATGGCTCAGCAGTTGAGAGCACCTGTTGCTCTTGGAGAGGACCTGGGTTCAGTTCCCAGCACCCACTTGGCAGCTCATAACCTCTTGTAACTCCAGTTCCAAGGGATCTAATGCCCTCTTCTGACTTCCATGGGTACCAGACATGCATGTGGTGTGCAGACATGTGTGCAAACAAAACATTCACACACATAAAATAAAATAAATAAATCTTTTTTAAAAAGTAACTCAAAAAAATTAACAATGTCATGACAAAGAGGCTAAGATGATGGAGATGATGGTGAGATGGAAAGGGGTTGGTGATATGGCTCAGTAGGTCCAGGCACTTGTCCCTGAGCTTGAGGAACCGAGTTTAATCCCCAGGATCCACCTGACGTAAAATGAAACTGACTTGAGCAGGTTGTACTCTGAGAGCCACACAGGTGCTGTGGCGTGTCCTCCACCACCCAACACACACAGAAATGAATGCACCTTTAGCTTTTTAATACAAGAGAAAACATAAACATGCCCAAGATATGCTTCTTGATGCTTTATTGAGTACAAGATAAGCAAGTCAACATATATCTCATAAATTGTCAGAAACTAATGGAAAACAAAAAGACACAATAAAAGTCACAGTGATGAAAGAACAGTAAGTTGTAATAGAAGGTCATGACATACATGATAGATTAGGAGAAAGAAAAAAGTCCCATCTCCACACATTTGAGACATTAAAAGATACTTTAAGTTCCAGGTTTTAGAGATAATTGTGGGTAGCTAAAATAAGAAAACACACATGCATAATACATACAGACATACATGCATACTTAATTAATGTGACTGTAGGTGGCTTTTGAGAGGTGAGGTGGGAGAAAAATAGAGAAGCAAGCTGAGACAATTAAGGCCAGTGGACCAAAGCAGCAGAAATGAGCACCAGCCAAAGTTATACTACTTTGAGATCTGGGGTGGAAAGAAAGACACTCAAGTCTAGTAGCATCTTCAAGGTCAAGTAAAGCACCCTTAGGTATCAATCACAATTGAGATAGAAATGGCCAATTTTGTGATGAGTATGTAGAAATAACTGAATTAGGTTACATTGTATTTATTAGCATGTCCAGTTGTGTAAGAATACATCCTAGTTCAGAAATAAACAGTCCTATTTTATAATTCTTCTCCAAACACAGGTCCCAACTCATTTTTAAAGCCATGCCTTTACATCTCTGTGGAGCCTAGCCCAACTTATGCTATAAACAAACCTAATTGGTATAGTACGTTAATGTAATCTTTTTGTAAGGTGACATTTTCCACAGAGTCTGTGTATAATATCACCTTTTAAATTTAGCCTATTATACACTCTAGTCACCAAGGGAAACATTATTTAAATTTTTCTTAGTTCCACATATACCCCAGCCAACCTGCTATAGTAGAGTAAAAATCCACTATTACATGTTTTATTGTATTACTAAGACTTAGCTTAGTAAAATGTTAAATATTAATAGGTTGATATCATTGGCAGTTGGGAAGGACTTAGAAGACTAAGCTGTAGTTGGGTGGAGAGGTACTGGAAAGTCTCCTCCACTCTCAGTTCCCCGACCCTACGCAGCCTCTTCAATGTTCTCAAAGCAGCCTCACTGTATTTCTACCTTGTTACTTTCCAAAGTCTGTTTATACACCTCCCTCTATTTCCCTTTAGAAGCCTATTGAATCCAGAAACGTATTTAATCATTCCTCATATGTCAACACCTATAAGTGTTCTTGAAGAACACTGAAACTCAGGATTTCTTTGAATGATTGAATTCAAATAGGAATGAATGAGTAAAGGATTCCCATCACCTTATTAGTGGAGTCAAATTGCCCAGTGTCCGTGGGCGAGGATTTGGTACTCTGTTCCTGGAGGAGTTCACAGCACATCAGCATGTTCTAAAGAATTATGAAGTTCCGATGTAATCCAGGCTGCTAATCCCCAAATCAGCCTTTATTTGAGAATTAATGCTGCCGTATCTTATACATCTGGAAAGCATTATTATGCCCCCTGGTAAAACTTCCAATTTGTGCTCATAAATTTGTTTTTAACCTGTCAAGCATGCATCTCACGCCCTGTTACATACCTGTTCTATCTATTGTGAAATCACTGGGTTCTAAATTGCCAAGACGTACTTTATTTCAGCAATAATTTAGTAGAGACAAAGGTAGTGGTAGTTGGAAGGAGCATGTTACCTCCTGTGCCTCTGACCCTAGCTCATCTCACCCTTTCCCTGCACCTGTGGAAAAAGGACCCTCCTCCCCATATTTTACTCAACAAGATATTACAAAAGGAGCAGTGAGCTTGGGTCCACAGTCCAGGGATTTGGTCCTGGGTTGTTACTGCTTTGAGTTAAATGCACCTAGAATGCATTAATTACCTGCTCTGGGGCTTAATTTCCTCACATATAAAATAAGGAAGTTGTACCAAGTAACGACTGTAAAAATATCATAATATCTTCTTCATTTAACTTTTGCTAAATGCAAAGGACTGTGGGATATGCTTTACATGCATTTGCTCCTTTAATTTAATCATGTGAGCCAGTCAGAGACCAGCAGTAAACAGATGGCACACACCGAACTGGGTAAGTTGAGAACTTAATAAAGAAAAGAACTATAGTTAAAAGGTGTCATCAAGGTATTAAGTAAGCCACAAGGGGAAGTATGGTACCCCAAAGACAGCCCCAAAGACAGAACAACATGGTTACCTGAACTCAGAGTTGTGAGAGGAGAGTTGATATGCAACCAGCCCACTGGGACCCTAGGAATCAACACCAAAACTGAACTTGACCCATTCTAGACAGGAAAGCACGTCTACTGCATAGTTCTGAACCTATCCATGTCAACACCAAGGCTCATAAAACAAGAATGAAAAGTAGAGTGGGTACTGAGGAGCCAACAGAAGATGCCCATCCATGTCAGATACTGTCACAATGTCTTGCTTAAGGTTATTGATGTCCAAAGCATTAGAAAAGTGACATAAAACAGATATAAAAACACAAACAGGATCATGCCAATCTGAGTAGTTTATGTACAACAAAGGAAGCAATCTTCAGAATTAAGAGAACACATCTGCAGGTTATTTATCCAGCGAAGGATTAGTATACATACAAGGGGCCTTAAAAATGTAACAGGAGGGCCGGGCGGTGATGGCGCACGCCTTTAATCCCAGCACTCGGGAGGCAGAGGCAGGCGGATCTCTGTGAGTTCGAGGCCAGCCTGGGCTACCAAGTGAGTTCCAGGAAAGGCGCAAAGCTACACAGAGAAACCCTTTCTTGAAAAAAAAAATGTAACAGGAAAGAACAACAACAGGGGCTGGAGAGATGGCTCAGTGGTTAACATTGACTGCTCTTTTAGAGGACTCAGGTTCAATTCCTAGCACCCACATTCTGACCACACCCATCTGTAACTCTAGTTCTAGGGAACTTGGACTACCTCTTCTGGCATCTGTGGACACCAGGCATGCAAGTAGGACACAGATAGACCTGAAGGCAAAACACTCACACACATAGAGTAAAATATTTTTTTTAAATAAATAAATTAAGCCAGGTGCAATAGCACATGCCCTTAGTCCCAGTGCTTGGAAGTCAGAGGCAGGCAGATCTCTGTGAGTTAGAGGCCAGTCTGCTCTATCCAGATAGTGAGTTCCAGGACAGCTAGGGCTATGTAGAGAGACCACATCTAAAACAAACAAACAAACAAATTAAAGATGAGCCAAAGATATGAATAGACATTTCTCAAAATATGGCATATACATGGCCAAAAATATGATAAATGCTAAGTAATAACTATCTTCAATGAAAAGCACCTTAAAACTACAATGAGATATAATATTCCAGTTAGAATGGCTGTCATCAAAAAGACAAAACAATAACAAATGTTCATG
The DNA here is from genome assembly GCF_007827085.1 of Peromyscus californicus insignis. NCBI lineage: Eukaryota > Metazoa > Chordata > Mammalia > Rodentia > Cricetidae > Peromyscus > Peromyscus californicus. The sequence goes on along the minus strand of NW_026294595.1, from coordinate 90,356,854 downwards.
GTGGACAAAGCTGCTCCCAGAAAACATGAGTTATTAAATAAAAATCTCAGTGTTAGGCACAGGATACCTCCCTATGAGTTATTGGTAGGGGAGATCCCAGAAATCTCCAAAACAAAATAGAATACCACCCATCATACCTAGACAATATTGCTGAAAGCCGCTCATTTTTTGGTTGCAGGGCATAACAAAATTAGTCTTAACCTGACTAAAAAACTTCTTTGTTTTGGCTGGCTTTCAAAGTACTGAAAGATGCTGTGCATGCCACTTAGTGAGTGAAAATACTAATGGTCTATAAACCAACCAAGGTGAACGTGGATGGATGGATGGATGGATGGATAGATGGAGAAAGTATGAGGCACAGTGAATTGCTGTGTGTGTGTGCATGTGTGTGTGTGTGTGTGAACATTATTTCACCATAAGAAAAAAAAGGCAGTTTTGTCATTTGTAACAACATATATAGAACCGAAGGTCATTATGTTAAGTGAAATCAGCCAGACACAGACCCATAAATACTACATGATGTGGAAACAAAAAGCTGGTCTCATTAAAGAATGTACTAGAATAGACAATCTCTATAGAGTGGAAAGAGCATAGGGAGAGGTGATAGAAAGAAATTAAAGGAAACCAAAGTATAGTTAGATAGGTGGAATTCATTCTGGTTGTCTAATAGCACAGTAGGGTAACCATGGGTTGCAACAATCTGTGATACATTTCAAAATGGCTAGAAGAATATGGAAGCAATAGCATGCAGAAATTATTAATATTTGATGACATGGAAATGCTTATTGTCCTGTTTGATCATCACACATTGTAGATACATATTAAATCATGATACTGAATCCCAGTGTTATGTCTCAATTTAAAGAAAAGAGCTTGGGTGCCTTAAGAGTATATAGTCAGCTGGGGACAGACCCAGGACCTGCCTCCAGGTCACATTCTGAGTCTCCTCTGTCCTTGGAGTTCATTTCTGTTCTTCTGGGGAAAAAAAAAAAACCCCTCAGAAGTGATGAGACTCTTTCACTCTTGGAGATATTTGAATGAGATGTCTTTCCACATAGGGTCGCGGGGTCTCCCTCTTGTACCTTTGAACCGCTAGTGGGTTGTGTGAACATTCTTCCCATTCCAGGACTGTGGCTTGTCTTTTGACACATACTTTCATACTTTGGTTTACAATCCCAAATGAAATGCTTGTAGGGACAAAGAGGGGAACTACATTTTTACTATTAACAAAACAAACTTTCTTCAAAAAGTGCTCTCCAAATTAAGCACTCTTAATTTGGAGAAGGACTCTCCATAGTCTAGTTTATAGTGCCCTTTATTTAAGGGTTTGCTTTCTGCCATTTCAGTTACTCAAGATCAACCACAGTCCCAAGATGTTAAATTGGAAAGTCAGGAACTGAGCAATTCGTAAGTTTTAAGAATTTTTTGCTACAGCATATTTTATAATTGTTCTTTTGTTATGGTTGTTACTCTCTTGCGGTATTTAATTTACAGATTAATCTTTATCATTTTGGTAAGTGTGTACAGGAAAAAGCATACCAAACAGAGTTCACTGCTGTCCGTAGCTTTGGACATCCACTAGGCATCTTGAAATGTGTCCTATGGCTAAGGGAATTGCTGCATGGCTTTGCCCTCTATTGGGTTGGAGATGGGTTTGGGGTTGGCATACTGGATTAGAATGTAGCTCAAGACTGTGCTAAATGTGTTCAAGGAGACTTGGGAAGAAATGGGAAGAATGCAAGATGTTTAAATGCAATGAAACCAGAAATGACTATCAAGCATATTCTTCAATACCCCCATGAAAGCTGTTAAGATAAGAAAAGGAAATTCTCAGAATGAGTAATCAGAGGTTGTTAATTACTCTTCATGTGAGAATTAAATTTGCTGAAGAGGAAAGTCTTGGTAACTATCTGAGGTCAAGGGGCCCATCCCCTATCTGTCTGCTCCTTTGACAAATAGAGATAAAAGTCCCACTGAGTTCTCTTAGTCATGGGAAACTTCCAGTACAAGCACTTCCTGACCCACAGACAGGTTGTAGTTCAGTGAAATCTGGAAATACCAGGCAAATCTAAAAACTAAAGTGTTAAGGAAGTGCAGTTAGGGCTTTACCAACCCTTGTGCCTCCCTGAATCCAGAATCCAGCTCATTAAGACCTGCAAACGTGTTTCCTGGCAGGGATCATGACAAGCAGTAAGACTGAGGATTAAGCACTCTGCCCAGATCAGTTCCTGAGCTTGGCTTGTGGTGGCTACCTCTTGAGTAGCTACAACCCAGCATCATGGGTCTGAGCCAAGAGTGGCCATGCCTGCCTCAAAGGAATAAGGTTAGGATGACTGAGTCACATTGACCTTTCATTCTGCCTTCTGTTTGTTCTTGGGTTAGCTGGGGGATAAAGAGTGGAAGAGTTACACTTTCATTTGATTACCTAAAAGACTTTCAAATTTTTGCAAAATATCTGCCCACAAGTAATGAGATACTCTGAGCTAGCAGGGTAATTTATGTTCCTTTTCAAAGAGTGTCTCCATAGGCAGAGCAGGCCAAACAGAAGTCTAAGGAGTTAAGTTTCTGTTTTAACTAGCTGGTCAGTACAGAACTGAGAAATGGGCTCCTCAAAGGAAATGGCCACAAACCCTGCCCACAGGACATCTTTTTCATAGAACAGTGAATTTCCTGTGATTGAATCCTAGCTAGGCAAGGCTCTGTACATCATGTGATAATGGTCAGCAGCCTCTGCAGATCTTGGAAGCCCATGAAAATGGGTTTGGGGTGAAATAAGGTGAATTCCCAGGTTTCTGTGGAGAACTCATGTCAAGAAATCTCTACTTCAGAAAGGTCCTGCATGTATGAAAGTCAACTGCTGCAGGAGAGCCTGGAAGAGGGGGGTGATTACCTTGAACCCACAAAGTTGAAGAGCTGCAAACTTACACCAAATTAGCTTTCATTTAGTCATTTGCGTCCTGTTTCCGCAGACTTGAGGAAGGCTTCAATAACTTAAATAGGACCAAAGTAGTAATGTATAACACATACCCTTTAAGGGTAGCCCGGTGTAGTGGGGCTACACTGCCTCTGTGTGTGTGTGTGTGTGTGTGTGTGTGTGTGTGTGTGTGTGTGTGTGTGTGTGTGTGTGAGAGAGAGAGAGAGAGAGAGAGAGAGAGAGAGAGAGAGAGAGAGAGAGAGAGAGAGAGATTCCTAGAGCCTTGGGCTTTTGTTGTTGCTTTGTTTACACGTAGTTAACCCGGAGGAACTGAGAGATCCACAGTGAAGATGGAAGAGATAATTTTAATTTCGAAAAATAAAAGTAACACACACTCTCTCCACAGGGTCGGGCAATCCTGCTCGCAGACTTAGAAAAGAAAGCATTTGAAGGAGGGGCGAGGAGGGGGCAGCAGCAGCAGGGAGCGTTGTCGGTAACCGAAGGGGCTCTGGTGAATTTCAGGTTCGGATTAGTGACAACTCAGAAGTCTCGCCGGCGGGTGGGGGAGGGAAGTTTGCCAAGGTCTCTGAACTCGAAGGAGAGAGAGCTTCTCAAGGCGCCGGGCGGAGCTGGGCGTACCAGAAGCCCCTGTCCTGGCCGATCCAGCAGCTCGGTCTCACCCCCACCCCTAGCCTGACTTTGTCAGCGATCATAAAATGGGAATTGATCATTCGAGCCACCATTGATTAGGGAAGAATGCTTACTGCAGCAGCAGGGGAAAGGTTAAGAGGAAATTGACCTTCTCCGTAGGTGACATAAAGTCATTAGGTAAATGAGATATTCACACTGGAGTTTTAAAAGGTCATGCTCAATTTTTATTTGCAGCCTGAAAAGTCAAACTGGAGCTCCGGCTTAGGGCAGGGACTTCCACTCCAGGGGACCTGGGCACCGACCGGAATGAAGTCCTGCTGCGCCGGCCAGAGGCGAAAGTGGGATGTAGATTGCAGTCTGGAAAAATTAGGCTGGACTCGGATCCTTGCGGCCCCAGCTGTGGACCAGCGCCTGACCCGAGCGCATCCCTGAGTGTGAGTGCGCGTCCTTCCAGTTCTGCGAAGCGCGCCCCGCAGCCCGGGATTCCCATGGCCCGAGCACGTAAAGGGATGTCGGGCCGAAACCTACTCCTCAGCATCAGCAACACTTCCCTTTCCCGCACCCACTATGTCTCGCACACAGTGAAAGTGTTTTCTTCTTGTTGTTGTTTTAAAGAAGAGAGTGAGAGGGATATTTATGCACATATTTATCCCTCTAATTACAGGAATTAATCCTCTTATGACTAAAAGGTAACGTGGAAGGACGTCCTTTTGATGTGGAAAAGCACCATTTGTGACTCACATTCAGACTGATTAAGGAATAATTGTTGTTAAACGCTTTGCAAGAGGAAAGTGTTTAATTGAGGGGCATTCGTAATTTTACGGCTTAGTGCAAAATTAAACGTAATTAAAAACTCAGAAATTCCAACTGATTTTCCAATTATTTTTATTGTCTGAGCTAATTGTTACACAAGGGTATCTCTTCTCCCCAAAGGCATCGGGATAGAGACGGGGAGGAGGGGGGGGATAAGGCAATCATACCTTGTCCAAATATTCTCCAACTGGCGACTCCAGCGTCCAGAAAGACCTTTCCTGGGTTGCATCTTACCTCCCCAACCCCTGCCCTGGATCCCAGGAGGCACCCCGCCCGCCCTCCCCTCTGCAATTACGCACTGCAGCCTCTCTCCGCCTCGCTCCAGTTCCGCCAACACCTTGGGATGTGAGAAAGGGGTGGCAGTTCTCTTCTGCAGATCATTACAGCAAACCTGGAAGTATCTGGAGAAGGCCGATGAATTTCTTCAAGCAACACTTGTCATACACAGCCGAGAGATTAAAAAAAAAAAAAAGCGAGTAAACATGGCTCTCTGGGGGCGATCTCTCCACGCCCTTGCCTGGGGAGCGGGAGGGGTGGGGTGTAACACACCAACACTGACTCCAAGATGTTTATACACGCGCGCACTACAACCTACAAATGCAAGCAGCAAACTTTCTTTTGCCTTGCACTTTGCTTATTTACTTACTTATTATTCGAGGCAAGGATGAGTATAGGGACGCTCAGATTTTTTAAACCATCTTTGTATGTGTAGCTTCTTTGAATGTCCAAACAGACCTATTTAAATACATTAAAAAGAAAATGAAAGTGCTTTAGGTTTACTAAAACAACATCACATCCTTACCTACCAGACTTCGCTGGAATCCTGGGGGTGGGGGTAGGGAGGATGAAAAGCACACGATTAGAGAGAATGTGAATTTATAAATTTCAATTAGTCTAGACTAATTGTACAGAGCAATGAAATGTTTGCGTTTCAATATGAGAGTTTAATTTCTCTGGGATTTTTAGGATAGAGATAATCGAATTCACCCTATCTGCTTTTTCTAATGCCCCACCCCATAAAATAAATGAGTGCCTCTGATCTGACGTGCTACGTGAAAATGGGTAGAATTAAAACTGTCAGTTCTGCTCACAACCTGTGTCTTTCGATGGAGTTCAAAAGCTTTTAAAGGTAAAACGTGCAGATCACTTATGTGTGTTATTTCCTCTCCTACCATCGCCAGCTTTTAAGTAAAAAAAAGGAAAGAAAAAACGGTATTTTTACTCCTACATTCATTTTCCTGGGAAGACTTCAATCTTTCCGGTAATTTAAGGGTTTACCTGAGGGTGGCCAAGAAGGTCGGGTGGAATCTGTATCACACGGCTGTCCTACCCAAGTGCTGTATTTTGTAGCTAGAATGCGGTGTGTGCATTGCTCCAATACTGTCTTGGAGAAAAGGTTATGTTAGGCATAGTTGGGCAAAAAGGAGGGAGTGCCTCTTCCAAAGTTAGAAATGGTGAAAAAGACATATAATCTGCCCTGGAAATTTGAGCAACAGAAGCAGTGCCCACCTCAGCTTAGGCAAAGATTGCAGAATCCTTTGAAGGAACTGACAGAGATTTTCCAGAGATGGGGTGGGAGTGAGGGGAATCCTAGGGTGGGCATTTTATGCAAATGATCAAATTTGAAATGTAGTACAAATCCGGTATAGTAAAACTGACAGTTCTGACAGTATTGACAACATAAATATATGTTTGAACACCGCACTTTCAGACACTTAACCGATGAAGCAATAAGAAAAAAATTCGACTACAATATTTCAGATAATCGACATTGATGTTTTGATACATCATTTTTATCCTCTGAATCGATCTATCACACTCAGGCTGGTCAATTTTAAGTAAAAATGGGCAGCAATTATTTGCACGTTGACTAATGATGACCTAATAACAATCTTCAATTAATTACACCCAAACTGTGCCTCCTTCCCTCAGCAGTGGGAGCGGGAGAAAATCTTCACCCTCCCTGCTCTTTTCCATTCCATTTTGCCATTTTTTTTTTTTATAGAGAGGGGTCAAGATTTGAGACTCTTTGGTTCAGAATACTTACAATGGCAAAGTTTCTAACACCTGTACTAGCCACCTTCTAGGTACGTCAGGGGATGTGGCCTCCTTCTACTTCAAAGCAAGAACTGGCTCTTAGGAAACACATTCATAACTCACCCCCCCGCCCCCCCCCCCCCGCCCGTGTCCCAGCGTTTGGAGGAGTAAGTGGAAGACGCTTGCTTAAAGCAAAGATTGGAGGTTTCTCTCAGGCCGAGTGTCAGGGGAAGGGAGGGAGGAAAGGATGAGAGGGAGGATGAGGGACACAGAAAGAAGGGAGGGAGCAAGAGGGAGAGGGGAGAGGAAAAGAAACGGAGAATGTGGATGAACGTAGTAGCAGCCCTGTGATCCGGCACCTGGCAGGTTTGAGCGTCTACCTTGGTCTCTGTCTCCCCTAACCCTGCTCACACCGCAGTGTTTACAGGCTACCGAAAGATGCACGCGACTCAGGTTTAAGCACCACTGGCTTCCTCGCACGGTGTGTGTTGGCTCGCTCTGCTCTGTGGGTTTTCCTGGGGGGCTTTCCTACTCCCACTTTGACACTTCTCTCTAGACTGTGCAGGTGTTTGGTGGGGATTCTGGCAATAAAACTGGTTAACTGGGGAGGAGGAAATGGGCAGGCCCCTTAGATGGATGCAGACTGCAGACTGAGGCAGTCCCTTGGAAAGATAGATACTGGGGTGAAGAGGGCACGTGTTCCACCGAAGTCCCACTCCTCAGGCAAAGGCTTGGTCCCCTGCCGTGCTGTCACGTCCCTGAGAAGCCTCCTTCCACTGGCACCGGGCGCCCCAGGCTTCAGACTTCAAACTTAGCCCCGCAGTGCTAACCCGGCTGTGCGAGCGAGCGGGGAATCCCAGTGTCTTGTTTCTTTCCAGCAAACTTCCCAATTGTAGGCTTAAGTCACTTCAAAACACGGCCCGCGAAGACTGTGGGACTTGTCAAGGCGTTTAACAACGCTAAGGTGCTCATTAATGGGAGAAGATGGGCGTGAGCCACGCTGGATCGGGACTGGAAAGCCTGCAAGATCAGAGTGGCCGGACTGCCATGGAGTTGCAAGGGCTAAGGAGCTGGCCGGTGCGGGGTCCGCTGTCTGCACTGGATACTGTAATAGAGACTAGAAAAAGGACAGAAGAGGCAAAGAAGGAACTGTAAATAGGGTACAGAGAGCAGTATAGACAAGAGAAAGAGGAAAGGAGAAGGGCGCGGGAAGGAGAAACTGACAGCGCCGTAGTGCTCGTAGTGCTCGGCGCGTTTGGAGCCCCGCCAGATAGCGCTAGAGGGCTATTTATTGAAACTCGCTCTTCCCGCGACACAGGGAAACAGCTAAAATTGGAAGAAATTAGACAGGGAAACAGCAAAATGCAGCAATTCTACCCCATCCTATTTTTAAAAACTGTAGGTTGCTTTAATAGTATTATTTTCAGGGAGAAAAGTCTATAATAGAACACCAAGGCGTAAAAGCGCAAAAAATAAATAAAAATAAACACAAAACAAAAGCAAAAATCAATAAGGTGGTGGTGGGGACAGGGGACAGGGAACAGGGACTCCTTCCCTCTGAGGACACCGACTAGAAAGAACATGAACCAAGGTAACAGGTAAGGAAGTGAGCAGAATTCTTTCTACTCTAAACTTTTCGGTTATACTGCTGAGAAGGTCAAAAACAGTTCACAAGGAAGAACGGAGGTTTAAGAAGAGGTGGTGTAACAGTAATAAGGAGCTTCAAAGGGTGGAGCGGTGGGGCCAACACGTTATTAGAAATACCAAATAAAATATAATATAAAAAATTCCCACCGTCAGTCGGCAGGACTAAGGCAGAAGACAACCCCTTTGCCTTTGTCCCCCTAACAGGCTCAGGGCTGTTTCTGCAGGGCCACAGAATCCATGGAGGACAGTCTGCAAACACCCTGGGAAGCCTGGAGAAAGGAAGACTTCAAAAACTCACCCTCCTTTAGAACCCGAAGGAAGGAAAGAAGTGTGGATGGAATAGAAAGCCTGGGAACAGAGGTGTTGTACGGAAGAGAAAGAGCCAATGGATGGTGTGTTTTGAGGATTTTTTTTTTTTTTTTTTTTTTTGGCTTGCTAGGTTCAGTAATCCAAGGAAATAAATATCCTTTAAAATGATACTTTACTTTTAAATATCAACTTTGTTTTGTCAAAAAAATCCTAGCATTTCTCATGTTTAGCCTCCTATTTTAACCCTGAACTCTCCTTTGACCCAATGAAATCCCTCTTAAGTCAAAGGAGTAAGTTATCTTTCTTCAAATTGAGGAACAGAGCCTCCCCAAATCAAACATAATCTCAGTTTTTTTCTTACATAAAAGTCCCCTTGATACAAAATATTCCAAATCAAAACATTAACTAAAGTTGCAAACAAGATTAAGGCTGGATTTACTTGCTCTTGTAGTAAAGCATCAATTGTTCTAACTGTTGTAAAGAAGACAAAAGGGATTTAAATCTGGTGATTTTAATACACAGATTAACACTTCAGGACCTCACAGTTCTGAGGAATTTGGAATTATCTGTGCAGAGGATCTGGAAATTGGTGAGGGGAGGGGACATATAAAAAGAACAGCCACATATACCACCTCAAGAAGCCTGAACAAGTTCAGCTAAAATAAAGTTCCAGTTTATAAATGCTACTTCAAATGAACTCCCCTCCCAAAAGCCAATGCCATTGGACTACAGAACTAGGGGCTTACATTATTCTTTGAAATCCTTAATGTTACCTATAGTAACATTCCACAAGGGATCAAAAGAAGAAAAGGAGAAATAGAAAGAAGTGCTTTTCAGAAGTCTAGGGGATGCTTCAATAAGAAAGGGGTGATTAAAAACAGACTCTTAAATTTGAGAGGCCCAATTCTCCTTCTTCAGCCCCCTTTGGTACTCCCCCCTTTCACCTCCTTTTTAATTCAGTGTTCCCACCCCCCACTCCAGAGCTAAGTAGCTGATTTGGGATTGTGAAGAAATAGGTTTTACCAACCATATTTGTTCTGGGGCACTTGTAAAATGCGATTTGTAGAGAGTCTTTAGCCTTCTGATTGTCTTTGAATTGTTTTTACTGAAACAGATCTTTTGCAGTTAATGAGTCCCCACACAGCTGGACAGCTCCTCACGGACACTGAGAACTCTAACCCCAAAATGACCCCAATTTGACACCGCAAGATGAAATTTTACCGCCTGTTAAAACCATTTCCAGCCTGGCAGGAGGAGCTGACTGTTGACTGAGGTGTGCGCAGCGCCTGTGACCCCCATCTCTTGTTTGTCTCTGGGGCTACCCCACCTATTTCCCTTTACCTCAAATGTGGGAGAGTAAATTAATCCACAACCAGGGTGTGGAGTGCGGAGCTCTGAAAACAAGGTGTCCACACAGACGGAAAAGAGAAAGTGTGGCCGCCTCGCTTCTGTGGGATGGCTTCCACCAAACAGGGAAATCAAGGATGGAAAACAGAGGCTATCCTTAACTGGAAGAACCTCTGCAGCTGTATTAATAAAACACCCACAAGCTGTTGATAATCACAATCCTTTGAAGTCATCACAGCAATCAGGAGAGATACCCTGAATCAACTCCAGCTTGATCTCCTGTGCAAGGCACCACAGCGGTGGATTTTAAAACTCACACGCAAACTAACAGTTTCACCAATAGCATGCATCTGAGTAACAAATCCTTTTTTAGTTACTAGGAAACAGTGTCTCCTTTTAGATAAAGTGTATTTCAAAGCCATACAGATGTTCTTCAGTAGTGTGCTATTTTCAACCATCCCACACTTCTTAACTAAAAATCTCCCACGTTAAAAATTGTGTCTTTTTTGAAAATATCTTAAAATACCCTTCCTTTCTGCCCCCTACATTTAACCAGACTGTCCTCCTGTCTGCCTTAATGCACTTGACAAAATGCATAAGAAGTTACACAGTGAAAGAGGAAGAAAGGGTCCAAGTTAAAACCGCTTCTGCACTGGCCACCGGATAAAGCAGAGTCTCCACTTTTCTCTTTTTACCAAAACCCAAATTATCACCAGCTAATCAAGCCATTATTTCCTTAACGACTGCTTTAAAATATAGAAATAATCAATTTGTCTGGAGACAAAGCAAAGGCTTAGGGAGAAACCTTATTACTGATATTTTTTAATGCTACTGAAGTTTTCCTAAATAAAGGCTACCGGGATGTTAAATCGCTTTATAATACCAATGGGGTAGGGGGTAGTAGCGGTGTTAAAAAAAAAAAAAAAAGCGCTAAGCATGCTTAGACTAAAATGCAGAGGTTTCCCTCGAAGTTGTTCTTGACAAAAGAAGCGTTTATCTCGGATACTGGAGTCTCTTTGAAAAAGAAACTTTCTAACTGGTGTTTATTTAACCAGGACTTTAAAAATAGCAACAATCCTACTGGCGATCATAAATAGCCAATGTTGAAATTAAGAACAATTAGAAGAGTCAAAACTGAGTGTAAACTCTGCCAGCCGCGCTGGACCGACAACTTGGACCCAGTACCATCCACAACTCCGCGGGGCAGAAAACAGTCTTCAGCCAGGCCAGATATTCTCCCACATTCTCTGTCTCTGTCCCTCCTCTTCG